>NC_051219.1:6204306-6466806 GCF_015220715.1 Pygocentrus nattereri | reverse complement strand
CATTACCCCGAATTTCCCCACATCAGTTTCTCTCATTGTTTTATTCTTCTTCTTTGTTCTCATTACCATAAAGCACTGCTTAATCTGGCATGCTGGAGTCACAAACACATGATGTTGACAGAATTTAGCACAGAGATCCATGAGACCCATTCTCCTGATATAATGGATGGAGAAAACCAGCGCATTGATTCAAAGTGGATAGTTTAGAGCAGCCAAAAGACACATATTTACTTTGTTCAGCCAAAAATATTTTGGGTAACATATAACATGTTCTATGTGAAGAAATAGAACTTCAGGTTTAAACAAGTGAAAGGCTATTATATCTATATAACCTGGCAGCAGTGCAAAGCATAATAACTGCATGTTATGGAAAGATTAGCCACTAAAATGTTTGATATGTTGTTTGAAAACACTTTCATAAATGAATGTATTATAGCAAAATTTAATCTGAATTTTGGACAATTGATTATTTGATGATATGTTATTATTTATTATTTACTTTATCTATGGTGTAATAACTGTTATTTTTGCCACATATTTGCCATATATTTGATTTAATGGCTGTATCTAGTCATATTTGTCATGTTGGTGACAAAGGGCTGGCTCAAGCAGAGTTATCTTGAGCTTGGGTCAATATCAAACTGAAAACTTGATGCTTGCATTGATTTTGTCTCATTTTATGTCAAAGTGAGTATTTAAGATTGTTTTATCATTATTGAATTAGACTATCAAATATCATAGCAAACATTATCACAGTGATTAAATTATTAAGAAAACATTATTAAACAATAGAAATGTTGGGAGAAGGTAAGGAAAATAAGACTTAGAGTTATTATCCAAACTACAGAGTGTGAAAATGTTATTGCAATGTTAAAGTAACATTCCTTCAAAAAAAAAAACTTCTGATGCTGAGCACAGCTGAATACAGGCCACACACATTATGTGGCACAGGGTAGGGAAGAAACCACTGAAAGATAAAATAACTTTATTTAATGTTTGTATGTTTTTTTCTAAACTGTAGCGAATGTCCTAAGAACATTAAGTACACTGCATAGTTTTTAAACATTTTTTCTCCATGCTATGTGAAGTGACCTTGAGTTTGTGAAAGGTGCTGTATAAATGTAATTATTACTATAAATGTAACTATAAATGTAATTATTATTATTATTATATAATATAATATAATTATAATGTAATATAATTATAATTATAATAACTGAAACTTTTTTAAAATGCAAAAATAATATTCCTAGAGTATTCAGTTTCAGTGCAAACAACACTGAGGTAATTTTCTGGGGAATCTTGTACTATCGTAAGAAAAACACTAGGAACACTGGACAGATTTACATTAAGGGAACATTCTAATGCATCGTTCCTACAACCAAAATGGGATGTTAAAGGAATATTATGAGAACATAATTTTGAATGTTCTCAGAATGTTCCAAGACAACAATCCTAGAACATGAAATTTCATAGCAAATGAGGTTGAGCTGTTGACATTTAGGGAACGTTCTTGTACCTTAAGAAATATGAGAATATTAAGAAGACAGGATAAATTCACATGGAGGCAACATTCCATTGCAACATTAGAGGAATGTTCTAAGAATGTAATTTTGTTAGCTGGGTAAAGACTCATGTCTAAGAGCACAAATGTGAATGACTGGTGCTGAAGTGATAGATAGAAATATGATAGATAGAAAGATAATGCCAACATGCCAACACATCATAGTACGAACACATGGAAGTATTATTTTCAACTAGTTGCATAATGGACTATGGGACAGAAAGGCAGTGGAGGGTTTGTTTATATCTGAATATGACTGCACTGTGTTCCAGTTACTTATCTTGCCTTATCGCTTGTGCCAAGTTACAGTCAACAAGCCAACAGAAAATCTCCTGGACTTCCCAAATGGGCACTCAGGACCTGGGGACAGCATAAGTTACTCAGGAATATGTAACAGTTATACTCAGCCATGCATAACAGCATGTACTCAGGTGTACACAACAGTTTAAGTTACTTAAGTTACAGCTTTTACCTTCATCTTCTTAAAACATGATTTTAGCAATTGCTTGCATGATTTTGAGCTTTTTGTACTATATATTGTTCATAGAAAATATCCTTTAACCTACTGAAGGAAAAAAGTTATCCATCACCAACTGGCCACATGTAAAAACACAATTGCCTCCTTAGTTACTCAGTCACCCAAGTTAACCAAGTTTAATATATAATTACGATCAAATAAATCTACACACACAAAAGGCCTGATTACTGCCAACCTTGCTAAATCTAAACATCACTTAAGTAGAACCTTGCCAACAATGTAAAGTAGGCTAAAACATCTCAAGAAGTGGAAGACACGGGTCTGTAAATCTAATACAACATTTCACAATAAGAATGTCATACCAGCAGTCAAACACGGTTGTAGTGTGGGGATGCTTTGCTGCTTCAGTACCTTAGTGACTTGCCATAATTGATGGAACCATGAATTTTAAAAAAAGATTTTTCTTGTAATCTCGCAAGATATCAATAATGTTTATTGGAGAGGTATTTAGTTTTATTGTATTGTTGTTTATTTGTATTTATTGGGATGTTTTGTTTTCTTTGGTGGCCTATGATTTTTCCCCAATGTAGGTAGCAGAATCCTCTACAACACCAAGACCAAAAAAGTGGCATATTACATGTCACATTTTTAATATTAGATCATTATTAACTATTCTAATTTCTGAAACCAATAGCATAAATTAAATGACAGCCTCTTATTTCAGAATCTGAATAATTGTTGAAAGACACCTATTTTTTCACCTACTGTCTGATTTAGATTCAAAAGAACACAATACAAGGCAGTTGTTGAAAATGTGGTTTATTGAAATGTCATTTTATGACTATATGCTTGTCCAAATGTTATCTACATGTGAAGGCTTATTACCAGTTTTTATAACATCACACTACACTCTTTACAGTTAATCAGGAGCTCTCCCTAGGTTAACTGCAAGTACCAAGGTTGCTAGATACATCTTCCAAAGTTACTAGAATGTATCGTCACTGGTGGAACAAATCCTTTTATAACAATTTTTGGCATAATTTGAGCCTGCCAGCTGCTGTTTACACAAAATTTTATGAGAAGAGGACCAATAGCAATGATTCAAACTTTGCTTAGAATAAAATCTTGTTACATTAACTTACATTGAAAATTACATTTTTTTTTCTTCTCCTGTAAACTTATTTTCTTTGAAATATGAGGTTTTGTTTGACAGTGACAATATATGTGACAATTTAATAGAAAATTAACATTATTGTAGAAATGATCAATCATGAATATAAACTATTAAACACTAAACATTCAATTACTAAAATTATTAATAACAAACCCAAAATTACAGGCAAGTATATCTTAAAACAAACTCAAAGACCACAACAAAGTATGGTTTGTTGACAAACAATCTATGTCTTAGCTGTTGAAATTTACCCAGAGATGCAGGACTGCAGCATTTAAATATAACAAGTAAAAAGCTGGCATGACTATCTGAACCATCACTGTTAGGAGCAGTTGGAAGGCAAGATCCCATGTTTCTTTACATCATATATTTATTAAAGTATGTCTAAGATCAGGGATAAAACATTTAAAACATTTTGGGGTTTCAGTGCTATAGGTAAGGAATGCTTCACAGCACATTTCACCTTTCTCTGTTAAGAATAGGTCTAAGACACTCTGTCTTGCAGCAGATACTTCAGTGAATACCATTTCTCTTTGTAGAATTTTGTCTAATGTAAAATTCACACTATAGTGAGGTACAAAGAATGGAAGAAAGACTGAATTAGACTCATACTGAAGTACTGAGTAATAAAGTCTGTTACCTCAGCTCCTATAACTAAGCAATATTTGATATCCCAATTTTTTTCCTTAACTCTTAATAATAATAATAAGAATACATTGGATTTATAACGCACTTTTCATTTATAGTAAATCTCAAAGTGCTCACAGTATAAAACATTAATTAAAAGATAATAATCAAATAAAACTAATAAAATATGATGCTTTATTGTCCATATGTCCTCCTAAAAAGATATGACTTTAGTCGCTTTTTAAAACAATCAGTTGTCTGAAGCTTCCTCAGATGGGCATGCAGGGCATTCCAAAGGCGTGGAGCTGCAGAACAAAAGGCTCGGTCACCCATGGTACTAAGTTTTGTTCTGATTGGAAGAAGACAGTGGAGATGCACAGAGCGAAGGGCTCGTAGATGTGTCTGTGGTACTAGCAGTTCGTTTAAGTAAGAGGGAGCCTGGCCATGAACACATTTGTGTGTGAGGAGGAGAACCTTGTATTCAGTCCTCTTAGTCACAGGGAGCCAGTGAAGAGACTGAAGAACAGGTGTAATGTGCTCATTTTTGCAGACCTTCATAAGGACCCTGGCAGCACTGTTTTGAACATACTGTAATCTCTGAATACTTTTACTAGGGAGCCCCAAGAGAAGAGCATTACAGTAGTCCAGTCCCAAACTCTTCTTCAACAAAAGCAAGGAAGTATTTCAGTTATGTTCATCATGGCACTGTATATACAGTTCTATACGTTTTCAACTTGTAGATGTCAGGTTCCTATTTTCAATGCTTGTGTGCAATGTTTTTCTGGTATACTGCAATCGCCAAGCTGTTTTTGAAGCTAAAAAGAAAGTCTTCTTTCAGAACTGCATTCCACAGCTCTTTTATCTGGACTTTGAATTCTGACAATCTCATAGCTTTCTCCTGCGCTGCAGCTGTGAAAATGGCCTGTTTAAGCCTCTCCGCACTCTCACTGTAATGTGGGTTTGGTGGGGCCATGGGGGGGTTTCCCTCCCATAGCTGAGCAAAGTAATGCACATCTATCTGTATGTTGAATCTGATCACATCATTAAAACACTCTACATCACACCTTTCTTCTTTTGCGACTGAAACTGTTATTTCATCCAATTTTTCCTGCAATTGTCTCCTTCCCTCCATGTTCTTTTCTGCAGATGTGAGGTCTGTAATATTCTGATGGACAAACATGCAGCTTGGATTGACTTTGAGATTCTTCATTCTGAGGATGGCCTGAATGACAATCTGAAGGATTCCCTGAATTTCTGCAGGATTTTCTCCAAATATGTTTATCAGGGTCATATTTGCAAGGCAAATGATGAAAGTGGCCAGTTCATTGTCATGACTGACTGTTGATTTGCCAGCCAGCTCTAAAGACTTAAGTCCTTCAGTGTCAAGTACAAACAGGTAGTCAAAGTTCAGCTGTTCTTTAACCTCTTCTTTCACTCTGAGCAGCTGCATGAACACACCTCTTGTGCATCTGCCAGCTCTCACAGCAAACTGCAGTCCAAACATGGTGTTCAGCATGGTGGACTTTCCTGTGCTCTGCAGACCCAGAACAGACAGCACAAAGACTCTCTGGTCTCCCAGTCTCTCAGTGACCTTGTCCAGAACAGATTCTATCCAGGTCAGAGGGACATGAGCAGCATCTCCATCCATCAGCTCCAGTGGATGTCCAGAGATCAGGAGGTCTGCAGCCACAGCAGGGAAAGCAGAAACATCTGCCCCCATTTCTTCAGGCACTGCAGCCCAGGCCTCATAAATCTGACCCATTTCCCTGAAAATGTGCTCAAGGCCAAATGTCACTGTGTCCAGCTCCTCTGAAACTTCTTCTAGCTGTTTCTGCAGGACCTTCAGCTCCTCAGACTTTCCTTGTGTTTTTTTCAACCTCTGCACTTCAAGCCATTTGCTGTTGTATTTCAGATGAACTTGAGAAACCTGGTCTGAAAACTTCTCATCAATAAAATAACTGGTCCACTGGACAAAGTACCATGGCTGATGTGTGTTTTTTGACAGTAGGTTGTTTACAAAACAGTTGATGAATTTGAGGTTGATGCCTCGCTGTTTGGCCCTTAATTCCTTCATTTCTGCCAGTTTAGCATCCCTGTTCAGCTGTCGATTTTCTCTGTGCAAATGATGAAGCTCTTTGTTTTTCCTGCTCCAGTCATGCCACAGTTTCCCTTGACAGGGCAGAAACGTAACCTTTATTTCAGAACATTTTTCTTCTTCCAAAAGTTTAATAACCCTTCGAGCTCTGTTCTTCCCCTCCTGACAATATCTGTCTTCATCAGTTTTAAATCCAGATTGTTTCGCTAGTTTTGAGCTTTTCTCCAGGCTGAAGGTCTGACTAAAATTAAACTTCTGCAAACCAAATTTAATTGCACTGGTCAGTTCATTTTTTAAGTCATCCTGGTTTCTACCCCTCAGTCCTATTTTGATATTCAGCCCATGACCAATCTTAAGTGGACCTTTTTGCAGATCACTGACAAGACAGATAAGAGGCTTTGGAGACTTGTGAAGCATGTGTAAGAGCTTTCGTCCTTCATCATTTAGCTTCATATTTTGCATCAAGACAACGTTGACCGTGGCTCTTTCAGCTAGAAAATCTGTTTGTTTTCTGTGATCTAGAGCGTCACCATGAAGATTGCAGAATGCAGTAATGTCACTGAAAAGGTCATCAGTGTTTCCTGCAGGACAGTACCAGGCAATCTCCACCAGTCCTTCTATGAACAGGCTGTTCCTGCTGCTGCCTGGACTGTCTCTGTGGAAGAAGGTGTCATGGTTTGGATTAATCACTGAATTCAGCAGCTGAGATTTGGAAGTAGAAACAGAGCCCAGCCTGCAGAAAAACACCATCAAAGTTTTAACCTGACAGACTGGCATTGTTGTGCTGGAGCCACAGGCTGGCTTCCAGGTTTTCTTGATCTGCCGAAATGTCCAGATAGGGAGTTCAATGTCTGAAGATGTAGGACTGGGCACCAGCAGTGGCAAAGCGTACTGGCAGGAGGAGAGTTTAGTCACCATGTATTGCCTCAGGAAACTATCTGCACAGTGGAAAACTGCCATCTGGACATCCATTGAATGAATCTTTTCCTTTTCTTTAGCATTATTAGAGTCGTTCTTTCCACTGAGGAATTCATCCAGATTATCATTTTCATTTGATATTTCACTGACCGATTGTGGTATGCCCTTGGCAGTAATCTCACATTTAGCTCTGTAGTTACTGCCATTATCATTCATGGAATCAGACATCCAATCAACATCTTTTCTGTCACAATTTCCACTTGTTTTTGTGGACAGGGTACAGTTTTGCTTTTCATTTTCATCTGTAATGCATCTCACTTTGTAGTTCAGCATCAGGAGTTTCTGCAGGTGACTAAAAGCCATATTGCTGTTTAACTGTTCCTCCTTTGGGCTACCAATGGTGAAGATAGACTTAACAGTCAGTTTGTTGGGATAGAAACTGTCTAGATTGAGATGCTGCAGAATGTCCGTAAGACTTTTCAGAGCTGACTTTCTGATGTCCTGTGAGTTTGAATCTTCCATTTTTACACTGAAAGACCTTTGTGAAAGACTTTCTTCAAAGACCTTTTGAAAAAGATTTGTGTTATTTTGTTATTATTATTATCCATGAACATACCAACAAATGCAATGTCTATTTTTTCTTTTCACCTTTTAAATGCACATGGAAGTAAGATATATTCTCAAAATTTGAAATATTACCTGGTAATTATGCAGTTAAAACTCCACAGTCCTGTATAATTATTTTCAGTTCAAATTTCTGGGTAGTTGTATGATATAAAAATGATTGTACATGAATAACATACAAACACTCTTACACAGACAATACCTTTTAATTACCTACAAGTAAAACTTGTTCCTGCATAAATATGTGGGATTACAATGCAATAAAAATGACCTATAACTGATTAATAGCTGGAGCCTCTCAATAGTAATTTAGTCCTATTTATATTTTCTCAGAATTTACCATTATGTTCCCCAAAATAATTGTCTAGTACTTCATAGTATGTAGTTCACCCTTACCTGCTTAATATCTAGAACTACACTCTAGGGACTGTAAAAGAAAGCATTAGCCAATTAGTTGCGTTTAATGAGTTTTGGACCTATGTTTTGAAAAAATGGTAAATAAATTTTACAATTTCAGCCAATGGTAAATACATTTGTGAGCAGAGCTGTATGTGTAAATAGGGTAAATACACTTTACTGGTACGTGTATTTGGTGGTTGGCATCACTATAATGGTCTCAAAGTTATCAGTTGTCCATGTCTCATTCTTATTCCTGTCTTTCACCAGTCTTTATGCCACATATTACAAATCTCACAACATTCTACTTGAGTTACTTGTGTTAAAATGAATTACAGCTTTTTTTGGAGCTTAAAATAACACAAAAACATCCGACATCCGAGAAAAAAAAAGGATTAAGAATTAGGATGCACTTTAATGCACTTCAATTCTAAATAAATGTTGAATTGTATTCTTTTTTTATATTACCTTATCATTACTGCTTGCAGCATCTTGTGAAGCATCATCTGCACAAAACAACAGTTTATTGTCAATATTTCTTTCTTGTTTCACACTGACACATAATTTGCAAATGCAAACCACAGCTTGGGTTGAAGGAGATAATGACAGGTGGGGAGGAATTTTGGGCTGCAGGTCACTAGAAGGCTGTACCCCCTGTGTATATTAAAGATCATGTGCAAGTGTAGTATAGTTAGGTCTGATAGGCAGGGATGTAAGGCAGTGTTTAAGGTTTCTGTTTGAGCTGTATATTCCGAACATCTCAGGAAACCGAAGAAAGCGAGGAGAAAAAGGGCTTCTAGATTGGTGGTTATCACCTTGGGAAGGATTCCAGCATGAAGTGTCTAAATGCAATGGTGCAGGATGTCAGAGGTTAAGGGCAACTGACAAGGTGGAGGGTGAGGGTCATTTCTTTGGATTCCTTCTAGTAAAAGTAAAATCTGAGGGTGTTTAGCTGTGATGTGTTAGGATCCATTAATGAGCTCTCCACTCCATCAGACCAAATGGAGTTAGATTTACTAACCGATTATTTAGAAAATACCATTCGATCTACTTTAGAAAATGTGGCGCCACTTAAAATTAAAAGGATAAGACAGAAAAAGCTTGTGGTATAACGATAAAACCCATACCTTAAAACAAACAGTTCGGAAACTAGAGCGGAAGTGGCGACAAACCAAGCTGGAAGTGTTCCACTCTGCCTGGAAGGACAGCCTTATAGAATATAGAAATGCCCTCCCTAAAGCTCGCTCAGCATATCTGGCCTCACTGATCGAGAATAATAAATATAATCCTAGAGTTCTGTTTAGTGTGATTTCCAGAATCACAAAAATCAGGCAGGTACTGAACCACAAATTCTGGCAACTCTCACCAGTGAAGTTTTTATGGACTTAAAAATTAATAAAATTGAAAATATTAGACAACAAATTCAACCCACAATATTAAATCCAACTTGGCTGTCATCTGACTTGGCTGATATAAAACATAACACAGTTGTGGAAAAAAGGCTGGAAACTTTTTACCCACTCCCACAGCTAGAACTAGATAAGATTATCTCCTCTGTAAACTGTAAAACCTGCACACTTGACCTGCGTCACTCAGGTTTGTGGACGGTGGACCGGAGGGATGCCAAACTGTTTCAGAATGCTCCCGTGTCTGTGTGTCCTTCTGGTTCTCTCCTTTTAGTTAAGTTGTTATAGGCAGATCTGCCGGAGTCGTTAGCCATGCTCTGGAAATGTTTACATTCCCTGTTTTACGTACAAACAAAGAGAATAAAACTAATTCCATCTCCCTGCCATTTTCCGAGTATACAACCGCCCACCTGTCCAGCTGGACACTGAAGGACAACTGACTGTCAAGCACTCCTGCCACCCGTTTCAGACCAGCTGCCCATGCCCCAGCTACTGCCACCTGCCTTGGACTAGCTGCCCACCCTACATTGATGTTTTCATAGACTCCTAGCTATTACTACTACTAATACTACTGCTATTAATATTAGTAGTATAATAATTTGTAGGTAGTTTGACCAGAGGACGATGGCTCCCAGTTGTAACAACAGTTGAGACAACACCAGTTGTAAAAAGCACCATACAAAAAAATTTGATTTGGATTTGATAAAGAAGTTGGTCCCAGTTAAACAGACTTTTCAAATCAAATCAAATCAAATTTATTTATATAGCGCTTTTTACAACTGATGTTGTCACAAAGCAGCTTTACAAAAATGGGAAGGTGGAAGAGTGGGTCATTAATTGTGAACTGGCAAATGTGAGGAAAGCAGCTATTTTTTAAAGATTGCCTGAAGGGAACGGATGCTGTGAAATGCATAAAAGCTTGGAAAGTTAGGAATGGCATAAGTGTTAGAGATTTAGAACGTCCTTTGTTGATTATATGCAACTGCAGACTTGAGTCACCTGACTTGAGTGAAAGCAAAGCAAACTCCAAAGGCCATGTAGAAGAAAACCAACAGCTACTTTAGAAGCAGCCAAATCAGGGAACTGCATCAATGTATAGTTGCAGATCTTTGGGAACAGAGAAGGCATCTTCATAGATAAAAAGAGATTCTGTTCCAGTGCTAGACGGAAATGAGCCAGAAGCGTAGCTCCATGATACATGTATCATCCAGGGAGAGGAGGTGGTGAAGTGAAGGAACAGAGGAGGCAGTGCTGAGGAAGTAGGAGATAAAAGCATCCTTAAGGTAATGTGCAAATTGTGTAATTGAGATACCCAAGAAGGGAGAGGAACAGAAGCTTCAAGCAATGAGGCTGTAGCATGAATTCTGATTGGGAGTTGGTAATGCATTCCAGCATATCAGAAAGAAGGCCTGAAACAAGTCTAGCTGAATGCCATGGATTTTGAGAGATGTCGTTAGGCCTACTCTAGAGTTAAGAGGGATGCTGAGTCACCGAAAGACAAAAGTGGAGAGGGACAAAGACCATGCACAGATGGGGAGGAAGGAGAATCTAACACAAGAAAGTCATCAAAGAGGTGGAGCATGTAAGGCAGTCTGGAAGAGTTCAGCAGGATCCATCACAGGCCTTCTAACAGTGTGTCAAGATTTTTGTGGTTATTCATGCAGCCAAAGACAAGACAGACTGCAACGTATGCCAAAAATGCCAAAAATCAGCGTGTAAAGGGAAAATCTTAATAGTCTAAACGATGTCAGCCTTAGCAAGCCAATCTTCATGGCTGACCTACGTGATGAGTGAAAATAGTATGTTCCATGGTAGCGTAGTGGAGAGAGAAGTCTGAAGTCAGGCTATGGTTTGGAGCAGCCATGGGGGGCAGACAAATTAATGATGAGGCGCTTCTTGCTGGATTATTTGTGTATGGTGACGCAGGTATGATTGATATGGTAAGTGGAAAAAAAACTTCCCTGGCCAAGAGGGAGGACACAACATCAACCTCAGAGAGAGTGGAGAAGAAGTTGCGACACACAAGGGAAGAGGAAGGAGCTATTCCCATAGAAGAAAAAGGAGACTCTGCCCTCAACTGTCGCAGGAACTGGAGGATGTAAAGATAGGAGCAGGTGTAGCAACAGTAGCTGAGGGCATGTCAGCGCAATGGGAAGGAGAAAGTGGTGTTACAAGAGTGTGAGAGGAAGCAGGGTGAGATGGGCAACTGTAGAGCTCACAGGAAAGAGCAGTCCGACTTTCATAACATGCAGGGTGGCACAACACCAGAGGATGCATCAGGGAAGTGCGTCATCATGTGCCCGGGATGTGAGAAGGGTGACAGAGTCAGGCTGGGCCAGATCAGTGGAAAGCAGGCATTGTTTGTCCCCAAGAGACTTGACATACAGGGAGAAAAGCACAGCCTTCTGTGCCGTATGGGCAAGGGGGAGGTGCTGTTTTTTCAGGCTTTTCTGCACTCTTGCTATGGTCCAATCAGAATAAGGGTGAATGGAATAGAGTGACTAATTAAAAAAACAAGGTTAAACTACTATTTATTTGGTTTTTTTATTTTTGAACAAGACATGTTTTGAAATATTTAAGAGAAATAATGAGAAAATTGAAACAGAATTAAGTTATATGAGGTTCTTACCTTGTTCATCATTCTTACTGTGTTCTTGCACCTTTATTCTTTCTGTTTGTTCCTGTGCCTTTTTCTGAACTTCCATCTCCTCTGAACTCCTCTGAAACTCCATCTTCATCTTCTCAACAAAGTTTCTCAGTTCAACTCTTAAGACTTCCTCTGTGTCACAGTTTTGCATGTAGGTTGATGAGGAACATCTGCTGTCCAGCTGGTCATAAATGTCCTGCAGAATCTGGACATCTTTCTCTCTGATGCCTCTCTGCTCTTCCCTCTGCTTTTCTCTAAGCTCTTCTCTCTTTCTCTTCTCTTTGTATCTCATTAAAGTCACACTTTGTTCAAGTAGTTTCTTTTGTTTTTCCAGCTCAGTGACCTGTTTCTGAAACTTTTCAGTTTTTACCTGTTGTTGTTTCTCTTCAGTCTGTATCAGTTTTTCCAGTGTCTGTTTTTTCCTCCTTGCTTGTTTTATAATTCTGGCATTTGTTTGGATTTCTCTCTCCTGTCTTTCTGTCTCCTCCTTCTGTGTACCAATCTTTATCTTCTGTTCCTGAAGCTGAGTGGTTTGTTGCTCTATTTCTCTCTCGTTTACCCGTTTCAGATTCTTTAGTCTTTGTAAGGTGTCTTCACACTCGTTCATCTCCTGCTTCAGCTTCTGTACCAGAGCTGACTGAGCTTTTATCTCCTCTGCTCGTTTCCATTTTTCCTGCTCCTGTCTGTCTATCTCCTCCTTCTGTGTATTTATTATTGTTTTCTGTTCCTCAAGCTGAGTGGTTTGCTGATCTATTTCTCTCTCATTTATCTGTTTTATGTTCTTCTGTCTTTGTAATGTGTCTTCACACTCATTCATCTCCATCTTCATCTTATTTAATAGAGCTGTCTGAGCTTTTATTTCCTCTGCATTTTTCAGTTTTTCTATCTCCTGTTTGTGTAGCTCCTCTTTGTTGACTCTCTCTTGTTTCTGAATCTTCTCTCTCTCGTTCTCTTTTTCTATCCACTGTCTTTTTAAAGCCTCTCTCTCCTCCTCTATCCACTGTTTCTGTCTACATATCTGCTGCTTTTCTCTCTCTGTCTGTTTCCTCATATTCTGTATGTCAGTTTTAAGCTTCTGTAGCTTCTCTTCCTGTGTTTTCAGTTTCTCACCATTTCTCTCTATCTGTAAAGCCTGCTCTTTCTTATTTTCTTCATCCTTTTTCATCTCCTCTTCCTTTTCTTGTTTCATCGTTGTTAAGTGTTCAATCACTCTGGTTTGTGCGTTGATCTCATCTTCCAGTCTCTCTATCATTTCTAACTGTATCTCTCTCCTCTCCTCTCTTTTCTTTAGATCCTGTGATCTTTTTACTAAATCAATCTGCTGCCTGCAGAGATTTGTATTAAATTCTTTCAGCCTCTTTTCCTGTTCATTTAGCTCCTCCATCCTTCTTGTCTGCTCCTCATTCTCTACTTTGAGCTGCTCTTTCTCTCCCTTCAGCCCATCATGTTCTTCCTTTAAATGTGTTTTACTTTCTTCTATCTGCTCTTGCTCTGTTCTTAGCTGGTCTTCCTGTTTCTTTAATTTATGTTGTTCTTCCTTTAAGTTCATTTTCCATTTGTTTATCTGTTCTTCATCTCTTCTTATGTGGTCATCTTTGTCCTTTAGTTGATCTTTTTTCTTAACCTGTATTTTACATTTGCCTATTTGTTCTTCATTTCTGCTTAGCTGGTTTTCTCTTCTCTTCAGGTGATCTTCCTCTTTATCCTGCTCTCTTGTTTGTTCGTTTTTCTGCTCTTCTTGTTTCCTTAACAAGTCTTCCCTTCCCTTTAGCTGTTCTGTCCCTCCCTTGAGTAGCTCCTCCTTGTGCTTTGGCTGCTCTTTGTTCTCTCCTTTAAGCCAGTCTTCTCTTCCTTTCTCCTGCTCTTTCCATTCCGTCAGATACTCTGCATGTTCCTTTGTCTCTTTTAGTTTGGTCTTGTTTTGTGTATCTGTAAATACAGTCACATTTTACACAAAGCTTGTTTATCAGCCCAGCTGTTAAATACTAAAATTGCAGTTTCTGTAAACACAGACAAAGTCAAATTTGTGCATATTTTTTCTAAAAACAAAGTTTATCTTGCAGCTGGTCCTGGTTATATGTCAATACAGCTACACAGAGAGATTAAAGCTCATCTATGGCTTCATTCTGTTCAAATATGTATGCAAGTATTTATGTTTAGTACTGTTTATAAACATAAAGATGTATATCATAGTAAATGTTATGCATCCCTCCCATCGACCCACCACTGATGGGAGGGGCAGTAGTAGGGGTTCAGTGCTTTGTGGATCGGGCAGTGTCCAAAGGCGTGGGCCTTGGCGTTCTGATCCTCGGTTGCTGAAACTGGCTTTTGGAACTTGGAACGTTACCTCACTGGCGGGGAAGGAGCCTAAGTTGGTGCGCGATGTTGAGAGATACTGGCTAGATATAGTCGGGCTCACCTCAACACACAGCTTGGGCTCTGGGTCCAATCTCCTATTCTTTTCTGGAGTTTCCCATGGTGAGAGGCGGCGGGCAGGTGTGGGCTCTCTCATAACCCCTCGACTTGGTGCCTGTATGTTGGGGTTTTCTCCGGTGGACGAGAGGGTAGCTTCCCTACACCTTCAGGCTGGGGAACGGGTCCTGACTGTTGTCTGTGCTTATGCACCGAACAGCAGTTCAGAGTACCCAGCCTTCGTTGAGTCCTTGGGAAGGGTGTTTGAAAGTGTTCCTCCTGGAGACTCTATTGTCCTACTGGGGGATTTCAACACTCACATGGGCAATGAGTGAGACCTGGAGGGGTGTGATTGGGAGGAATGCCCTCTCTGACCTGAACCCGAGTGGTGTTCAGTTATTGGACTTCTGTGCAGAGCATAGTTTGTCCATCACGAACACCATGTTTGAATACAAGGATGTCCATAAGTGCACATGGCGCCAGGACACCCTAGGCTGCAGTTCAATGATTGACTTTGTAGTCGTGTCATCAGACTTGCGGCCATGTGTTTGGACACTCAGGTAAAGAGAGGAGCTGAGCTGTCAACTGATCACCACCTGGTGGTGAGTTTGATCAGGTGGTGGGGGAAGATGCCGGTCAGATCAGGCAAACCCAAACGTATAGTGAGGGTTTGATGGGAACATCTGGCAGAAGAGCCTGTCAGATTGATCTTCAACTCACACCTCCATCAGAACTTTGACCAGATATCGGGGGAGGTGAGGGACATTGACTCAGAATGGGCCATGTTCCACTCCTCCATTGTTGAAGCGGCTGACTGTAGCTGTGGCCGTAAGGTAGTTGGTGCCTGTCGGGGCGGTAATCCTCGAACCCGGTGGTGGACACCCCAGGTGAGAGATGCCGTCGAGCTGAAGTAGGAGTCCTACCGGGCATGGTTGGCCTGTGGGACACCAGAGGCAGCTGGCAGGTATTGACAGGCCAAGCGATCTGCGGCTTCAGTCGTCGCCAATGCAAAAACCCTGGTGTGGGAGGAGTTTGGTAAGGCCTTGGAAAGTGACTTTAAGTTGCCCCCGAAAAGATTCTGGCAAACTGTCAGACAACTCAGAAGGGGGAAGCAGTGTGCCACTAGCACTGTATACAGTGGAGATGGTGTGCTGCTGACTTCGACTGAAGACGTCATTGGGCAGTGGAAAGAATACTTTGAGGACCTTCTCAATCCCACCGACACATTCTCCAGTGAGGAGGCAGAGTCTGGGGACACGGGAATAGGCTTGTCCATTACTGAGGCCGAAGTTGATAAGGTAGTTAAAAAGCTCCTTGGTGGCAAGGCTCCAGGGGTGGATGAAATCCGTCCTGAGTTCCTCAAGGCTCTGGATGTTGTGGGGCTGTCTTGGCTGACATGACTTTTCAACATTGCATGGACATCGGGGGCAGTGCCACTGGATTGGCAGACTGGGATGGTGGTGCCTCTTTTTAAAAAGGGGGAACGGAGAGTGTGTTCCAACTACAGGGGAATCACACTCCTCAGCCTCCCTGGTAAGGTCTATGAAGGGGTACTGGAGAAAAGAGTCTGGCTTATAGTTGAACCTCGGATTCTCCCTTAGAGATAGGGTGAGAAGTTCAGTCATCCGCAAGGGACTCGGGGTAGAGCCGCTGCTTCTCCACGTCGAGAGGAACCAGTGGTGAGGTGGTTCGGGCATCTGGTTATGATGCCTCCTGAGAGGTGTCACAGGCAAGTCCACTCGGGGGGAGACCCCGGGGAAGACCCAGGACACGCTCACGTGACTATATTGCCCAGCTGGCCTGGGAGCACCTTGGAATCCCTCCTGGAGAGCTAGTGGAAGTGGCTGGGGAAAGGGAGGTCTGGGCCTCAATGCTTAGGATGCTGCCCCCTGTGACCCGAACCCCAGAAAAGCAGAATATAATGCATGGATGGATGGATGTTATGCATATGTTAATAAGAATGAGCAGCTATCCGTTCACATGCAGTGTCTAGATGTCCTAGTACACTGTATTGTTCCAATCTCTCCAAATGTGCTAACCCATGGAAATATCAGCTTGGGGAAGAACATAAGATGGACTGCTGCATGTATGTACAATAAAATTATACCTGTAATCAGTAATCAGAAAAAAAAATACTGGAGTGCACATATCTAGACACATTAGTGGTCCAGTCTGTTCTCAGTGTGTGGCCATTGGTCAATCACAAATATGCTGCAGCTCCCAGAACAATGTATAATGAGATAAACAAACCCTCAAAAAGTTTGTGTGACTTAAAAATAAACAAAAAAACGAACGAAAACAAGCCCCTTCTGCCTGTCTCTGCTCCTCTGTCTCCCTCTAGTGTAATCCGTTTGTTGTCCATCACAGCTTCATGTCTTTTTATGTCTTTGTATTTGCAGTCCTTTAGTTTGTTACATTTGTGTAGCATTGAATGTATGACATAATGTAAGCTTTACTTCTGTCATTAAAATAGTTTGGACTCATTTGTTTCCTTTATTTACTCTACAGATACCTCTGGCTTTCTCTTTTGCAATGGAAAGGGTCTTTTTTATGACAATTGTATTTATTAAAATAAACTAAATAATTAAAATATAACTAAAGGTCATTTGTAAAGCTCATGAAAGTTGTAGGAAACACAGAGGAAACACAGTGAACTGTAGATATCTATGTGATATTTGATAAACTGGAAATAAAAATAGATATTAAAAGTGCCATAACATTTGCAGGTCACATACAGTGGCTTATTTTTTGTTTATTTTCCTCCAATACGTTAAATTAAAGCAGACAACCAGTAACTGTGCATTAAACGTGCAGGACAATCTTCTCTGTAGGATCTGCAGACCAAACCAGCAGATCACTGTGTAAAAAAAACAAAAAAAACAAAAAAAACAAAACCATTTTGTATATAAAGCAACTATTCAGATCAGAGTTTATCTTATTTATCATATTCGGTAAAAACAGACTCAACTTACTCCAAAACTGATACATGCCTGCCTGTAAACGCTTTTACAGCTCCTTCTTCTTCATCTCTCTGCTGTTCTGTCGGGCTCTGCAGGAACTGAACTGAATCCAAACTTAAACAGGTTGATCTACTTTTACTGCTCTGTGGCCAGAGGGATTATAAGGCGCGGTTCTAACAGCACTGCTAGTAATAAAGGTTCTGTGCAGCTACATTTTCATTCATCAAGGTACAAACCCTGTAAATGTACCTTCAAAGGTACAACAATGTTTACCTTAACTACAATTTCTGAAGGCAAAGGTTCATAATAGTGTAGCCCCGTGCATAAATACAAACCTTAAATGTGCACTATTTGAATCAGTGCATTTGCAATAATAACTCAATCAGTGTATTTAGATACTGTCACTTTAAGAACAAGCAAGTCAGATGGATTGCAGCTCTGTGTTCTTAATGTTTGGAGAGCAGTAAAAGTAATGCGATTGTGTGATGACCGTGTCTGTCAAGGTCTCCCTTTTTCTGATTTTTTGGGGAGGGGCTTTGGGAGGGAGAGCGAGAGCTGCATGAGAGCAACACGAGAAAAGTGGAGTAAAAGTGGGGTTAAGCCAAGTATATACCCTTTATTTACTTTCTAAGGGGTTTTAAACTGGTTCTGAGGTATATTTTCTCGGGTTGATGCAGTTTTATGTATTTTATAACTGTTTTGAGTACTCTATAATCCACCAGTTTCCTTAAAAACCGCCTCACGGACACAAGCGTCGTGTGTAGCCGCGTGCTGGAGCTAGCTAGCTGAGCCGTGTGGACGTCGTTCAAGGGCCAAGGTGAGGTAGACCCCACTGTGACCGGGACAGCAGTGTGGGTCCTCTGACGAAGATTTCCCCGTTTTTGACTGTGCTGCCGAACAAGGAGAGGCCAGTCTGCTCCACGTGCCTCGTCTGTCCGTTTCCTAGCGCTGGTCCCTGCCACCATTGACCTGTGAGTTTACCCTCTCAAGTTTAAGAAGGGGCTAGCCACGTAGCCCCGCCGCACCCGAGCATTATTCATTAATAATTTGGTTACTGGTTCTTAAAGTTTGGATTTTATGAATATATATGTTTTTTTTGTACTAACGGACTGAATTGCTTTTATTTATTTTGTTTAGGGGTTGAGCACTTATGTGTGTGTACAGTTGAGTTTGTATTCTAGGACTGTACATTTTGGGGTTTCATTTATATTGTGTGTTGTAATATTACTGTGATTTATATCCTTCATAAGGCATAGCTTTAAAATATAATACGGCTGTCTAAAATGCAGTAAAGCTAACTAATGTTTTCACTTCACACGTGTGTCTGGCGTAGCTTATTGCTATTAACGTACTCTGAGTAATTCATTTTGTGTTTTAAAAATCTAAAACAAACTTTTAAAATAACGAACCCTAGCCTCACCCTCTATATTTAGAACATATTTTTATATACGGGGCACGAGTGCTACAATAGTATCTTTTCAAAACCTAATGTTTTGAACCATTCAATGACTTAAATTGAATAAAATGAATCTATAACATGAAATTATGAATTTTTAAAATATTGAAATAAAGAGCAGGATGTGTGTACTGGGTGTCAATTGGCTCTTTGGAAAAAAATTAATATGTAACAGAAATGTATGTGTAATATTTCAATAATTCCTTACAGAAAGTTTGGTTGTTTGATGAGTTAAGGTAGTTACTGCTAGTTAATTATGTTTTATTGTCACACAAAGGAGGTCTTTCATACTCGTTCCCCCTCCCCTGCAGGCTCTCAGGTAAGGACTCTGTAAAGAACTCAAACTCTCAGAAGTCAGTGGGAGACCAGATGGCAATGACGTCACCACCCTTATCCCATAGCTCATGACTCATTCCAACGTTCCACCTTGCCCGAGTTTTGAGCTCCTCAGCTGTATCCCATCTCTTCTCATTGGTCAGTATAAAAGCCCAGTCTTTAGTTTAATAAACTGTATTGTCAAAATTGTGGTTGCATAATAAGTGTCATCTTATCTGTGAGCCAAGTGTATGACCTACTTCATATTACCTTGCCCTGTCTTTTCACTTTTGGCCTTTTTGGACCCTTACCTGCGTTTCAACATTAGGCTTGCTCAAGATAAACTGTGCCTCACCTCAGTGGTCAGTGAGAGCAGCCGGTCACAGTTGGGGGAGGAGAGGAGAAAAGAGCTGTTAAGCCGGACAGTCGCCACATGGAACCCACGTGAGCTGGTGGATCTTCCGGGGATGGCGATCCTCATAGTGGATGAAGTGATGCAGTAGAAATCCCTCTGTTAATGCAGGAAATCGAGAACGATGAACAACGAAGCTGAAACAGCGTTTATCTCATCGTCTTCAGGCTAAACAAAGTATTATTGGTGGCAGGTGAAGCCCGGCGTTTGTTTCCCGAACCCACAGTTGTGACAATAGGTGACCCCAAAGTGTCAAACTGGGTTTCTGTAACAGCTGTAAACAAATGGTTTTGTTCATCATTAATTTATTTTGTAGATTGGTGAAAAAAGGTTTTAACAAACTGTTATGTACGTTGATGAGTAGCCTTAATATTTGTCAATAAGAATTTAAATTAATAGACCAAAATTAAGTAGTCTGTTTTTCAAGACTGTCTATTGAATCATTTTACATGAGAACGTGTGAATGAGTCATTCCAAATGTATTAATTTTGTTCATGGTAGAGTGAGTGATTGTTGTATACAGTATGTATAAGATTTCTACAAATAATTAATTGGAAATGATCAAGTGCACTGCCAGACCTTAATCATTAGGTTGGATATGTAGTAAATAGACTGCAATTATATTGTTCCAAATTGGCTTTATGTCCAAACTATCTGATTAAGTATTTTGTCTGTGTAATGACAATCACATGTCTACTCTTTAGGCTTGTTCTAAAAATACAACATTTTTCACAGTCACTTCAGACTCTCCAAAGGACAAGTAGAGGTCTGTAGAGAATGAGGAAACCACATTACCATCCAAATGGTTTTAATGTTATCATGATAACTTTTTTTCTCGCTTACTATTTAGGTTCTGATTAACACCCTTGGCCCTGTTTATATGAATCCACAGCAGACAAAATAGGAACTGACAAAGAGTGTCTTTGCCTGTCTATGGTCACTGTCAAAGCAGGAGTCATATAGGGGTATTTGAGACCGATTCAGTGTCACAAAATCCACTCTTGCCAAACGTCTTCCAGAGTCTCTTACTCTGGTAAATATGCACATGCCGCACCACATTTCCTTGCCAGTAGGACAAATCCTGCAGAACCTCATGGTTTTCAAGCAGCTGGATGTCCAAACACTGTCAGTGCAGTAGATGATGCCACATTCGTATTCAGAAGCCACGCTGTGACAATCCATCATTCTCACTAGATTTTGTGACAGTTTCTGGCGGTTCACCCACATCAGTGTGGGTCACCCTAGTGGTGGGCACGATGCCAGAGCCTTTCGTCTCACAGGTTGCTCATCTTTTCAAAGATGATCCCCTGTCCATGGTCCCACAAGGGATGCATATTATCAGGGATTGAGCCCATTCTCTATTGCCTCAACTGATGAGGCCTTAGACAATGGGCACTTGACAGCTAGGCAGAGGCACTTCAATAGGAAACTAAAACCTGGATTATGATCAGCCAACCACTGCCCTGTTGTGAGGACAAATATTTGTGATGAATCCTTAAATGCAATTTATTGCGAATTGCAATATGAGGCAAAGAGATAAATGCACAGTTTGTCACCTAAAGATTTTATTATGTTGGAATATTTCTAGCTTAACAGAAGTTTCCTTTGAATTTGTCCAAAGCACATTTGCTATTTTGTTCAAATCCCCATCTTTCCTTCAGCCTCCTCCATCTGGCCTCACCAGGGACTCCAGGGCAGCTGTCCTTCGCTTTGCATGGGCCTCATATTATCAGATAAAGCAGCCCTAAATTAATGCCCTTAATTTAATGTTTATGAATGTTTATTTAGGCCTATATTATGACATGCATGCAATTAATTAGTTGTGATGACATGTATTGTCTGATGAGTCCATAACACAAGTTCCACCACGATACTTTAGAGACAGTAAAAGTTCATATTTTTGAGGTAGGCCTCTATACCTAATTACTGCATTAGCATGTAGGCCACAAATCAGTATACTAAAATTGAGCCAAGAGATGGAGAAATGGAAAAAGCACAACAGCTGGGCATGTGGAATTGGCTTAATCAAAGACACTGTCTTTACCACAAGAGATGTATTGCTGTCATCAAATGAAATACTTGGGAAATAAAACTTACAGTATCCTTCATATCATGTAATTTTTAGATGATCGCTTACATGTGTTTCAGAAACATCTTCAGAGTATACAGTTGTGATCAAATTTATTCAACCCCTACTGAAATAAAGTGTTTTGGCCAGTTTGACATTGATCTTATTTACAATTATATCATAGAGGCACTTATAAATTAGACAAATATAACATAACATTTATGATGAAATAACCACAAATGTATTTTCTGTGCTCACATCATTATCAGTTTTATTCAACCCCCTAGTGACATTATTTTTTAGTACTTAGTACAACATCCTTTTCCAGTTATGACATCTTTCAAGCGTGAAACATAGCTTGACAGAAGTGTCTTGCAGCGACCTATGGGTATCTTAGCCCATTCTTCATGGGCAAAAGCCTCCAGTTCAGTCACATTCTTAGGCTTGCGTGCTGCAACTGCCTTCTTTAGGTCCCACTCTAGAATGTTCCAGCCTTTCATCTTCAACCATGCTCTAGTGGACTTGGATGTGTGCTTCGGATCACTGTCCTGTTGAAAGGTCCAACATCTCCCAAGCCGCAGGTTTGTGACTGACTCCATCACATTTTCCTCCAAGATCTCCTGGTACTGAAGGGAATTCATGGTACCCTGCACTTGCATATCCTGCAAGCTTTCCTGTACCATTAGAAGCAAAACAGCCCCAAAGCATAATTGACCCCCTGCCATGCTTCACAGTAGGCAAGGTGTTCTTTTGTTCATAAGCCTGGTTCTTCCTCCTCCAAACATAGCGCTGGTCCATTGGCCCAAACAGTTCTAATGTAATTTCATCTGACCACAGTACACTGTCCCAAAACTTTTGTGGCTTGTCCACATGACTTTTGGCATACTGCAGTCGACTTTTCTTGTTCTTTGGAGTCAGCAAGGGGGTGCGCCTGGGAGTTCTGGCATGGAGATCTTCGTTATGCAGTGCGCGCCTTATTGTCTGAGCTGAAACTTTGGTGCCCACATCTGACAGGTCTTTTTTCAGTTCCTTAGCAGTCACGCGGGGATTTTTCTCCACATTACGCTTCAAGTAGCGCACAGCAGTCGCGGGCAGGATCATCTTTCTGCCACGACCAGGCAGCGTTTCCACTGTGCCCTTTAACTTGAACTTGCGAATGATACTTCCGATAGTGTCTCTTGGAATATTTAACAACTTCACAATCTTCTTATATCCACTGCCATTCTTGTGAGGAGAAATAACCTCTTCTCGTGTCTTCTGGGACCATTCTCTTGCCTTCACCATGCTTGTAAACACACCAGTAGATGTCTAGAAGGAGCTGAGTATCACAGTCCTTTTAAATAAGCCTAATTGGTGCTTATTATGCTTGATTGCTGCTCGTTGACATCCACAGGTGGTTTTAATACCTGATTGAAAACACTGGAATGAACCTCTGTTCTTAAGAGTGGTAGTCGTAAAGGGGTTGAATAATTGTCAATGAAGAAATCACAAAAAGGCCATTTAATACTTTATGACAAAAACAAGTGATGCTATTTTAGTTGCATTTAGTTCTTTAACAAGTCCTTGTAAGATTTAATTATGAACGCAATTACAAATGTGCACTGAATTCCATAAAACCCTTCACAGCATTGGGGGTTGAATAAATTTGATCACAACTGTATATAAAATGTGTATTCTCATGCAGAAGAAAATGATTGTTAGTTAGATTTATGTTTTTATAGAGTTGAATATACAGTGACTATCCTTAAAAAAAAGAAAAATGATGAGTTTAAAGTCCTGTATGATCTCAGCCATTTTGAGATTGAGGATTGAGAATCTGCTGTGGTTCACAAAAGCATCTCAGAAACATTGTGTGTGTTGGTGTATTGAGTTTGTGTGTGTGTGTGTGTAGGTGTATATTTGAGTGTGTATAGGTGCATATTTGAGTGTTTGTGTGTGTGTGTTTGTGTGTAGGTGTAGGTGTATGTTTGAATGTATGTGTGTGTGTGTATGTGTGTAGGTGAAGTTTATATTTGATTGTGTGTGTAGGTGTGTGTGTAGGTGTATGTTTGAATGTGTGTTTCTGTGTTTGTGTATGTAGGTGTACATTTGAGTGTCTGTGTCTGTGTGTTAGTGTGTGTGTGTGTGTGTGTGTGTGTGTAGGTATATGTATAACTGTGTGTGAGTGTGTGTGTCTATGTGTATGTATGATTGTGTGTGTTATAATTGTGTGTGTAGTTATATGTATTAGTGTGTGTGACTGTATGTGTGTAGGTGTATGTATGAGTGTGTGTAGCTGTATTTATGAGTGAATTTGTGTCTGTGTGTGTAGTGATATGTATACATTTGTATGTGAGTGTGCGTGTGGGTGAGGGTCTAGGTATGAATGTGTGTGAATTGTGTGTATGTGTAGGTGTATGTTTGAGAGTGTGTGTGTGTGTGTAGGTGCATATTCAAGTGTGTGTGTGTTTGTGTAGGTGTACATTTGAGTGTGTGTGTAGGTATGTGTATAGGTGTATGTTTGAATGTGTGTTTTTGTGTCTAGGTGTATTTCAGTTTGTGTGTGTAGGGGTATGTTTGAGTGTGTGTGTTTATGAGTGTATGTGTGTGTGCATGAGTGTGTGTGTGTAGGTGTATGTATGAGTGTGTTTGTGCAGGTGTGTGTGTAGGTGTATGTATGAATGTGTGTGTGTAGGTATATGAATAACTGTGTGTGAGTGTGTGTATCTAGGGGCATGTATCATTGTGTGTGTTATGATTGTGTGTGTAGTTGTATATATGAGTGTGTGTGTGTGTATATATGTGTGTGTTTGTGTGTGTGCGTGTGTTATTCTGTGACTGTGTGTGTGCGTGTGTGTGCGTGTGTGTGTGTGTGTGTGTGTGTGTGATAATGTGAATCTGCTTGTTATTTTCTCTCTACCTTTTTCTAGGTGATAATGCTTGGATCTCCAAATTTAGAGGACTGTCTTAAACATCACTGAAGTTCTACATCAAACCAGCTTTACCACAGTGGCTTAAATGTCCAACCTAAATTTCTTTCACTTACAGTTTTTCTCAGTGCTGGACGTGGTTGTAAGTTCTCTAATAAAATGGTTCTTTACTGGATCTAATGGAGAAATTCAGTCTTGTTGAGTTTCTGGAACAAACAAATGTCCTTCAAAAAGGCAGAGATGAAACACCTGAACAAATGACCGAGTCCTGGCTGGATTAGTGTATTATATACGGTATTTACACATGCACAGATTCACAAACAAATCCTAAAATAGAGCGCCAAATCAGCTCCTAGTGGATTGATTCAGTTGATTGAACCGATTCTTGACTGCAGTTTCAGTGAAATGAGTGTCAGATTCAAATTCAAAATTCTTGTGTGTGTATTAGTTATTAACCCTCTACTGCACGACCACCGCAATGACCACTGCCATTGTATGTTGCCTTGAGGCAAGATTGTGCAACAATGGGAAGAAATGATAAAGAGGCGTGTTTCCTGAAGAAGAGACCCCTGGCTGGTGATTGGTTAAATCCAATTCCACTGTTGCACACTGTCGCTTCCAGGCAAAAGAACATATTTCTGCAAATTCTCATAACAACCAAGATACTGGATCTTAAAAAAGATATTTTTAAATCACCACTAAGTGATAGTATGACCAGGAACATGCTTTTTGTTGACATACCCAAACTCTTCCCTTCATTATTAACCATGTCATTGTCTTTAAATCCAGATAATGCTATTGTAAAGTGAGGAAAATGTGTTTGCTGCCTTGAGGCGAGATTGTCCAATAAAGGGTTAAGCTGGATTCAAAATGAACAAAGCACAAACAGGAAACAGCTAGAGGAAACCACTAACGGTCTACAGCAGGCCTGTGTCTGCTGGGCTTCTGGGTCTGTAGCAGAGAGAGAGTGACTGAAATCTCTACACTTTACAACAACAATTACTTTTTATTTCTACTTATAAAAGTAGGTAAAGTGATTAAACATGAAAAATGGGTTTTTAATATGTATTTTATGAAAATGCAAAAATAAAATAATACTTTGAAAGCAAAAATAAATGCTTTCACTTTCACTGCATCACAGGGACTCTCTCTAATCTGATCATGCTTTTAGTCTTCGGGCCTGTGGGGGATTCTGTGCCTTAAAAGGCAACATGAACAAAGACCGCTTCCTTCTGTGAGACATGGTCCAAATACAGATCAGAAAGAATAATAAAATCAAAAAGAAGCATTTGAGCTTCTTTAAGATCTATAAGAAACACACACACACACACACACAGTCACAGAAAAACACACACACACACCCTCTAAGCCACTTCTCCCTCTGGGTCATGGGGTGCTGGAGCCTGTCCCAGCTGTCATTGGGCAAAAGGCAGGATACACCCTGCACAGGTCACCAGTCCATCACAGCCTTTAAGAAACATCACCTGGAAAATAAATCAGTCATTTCTCCTGCAAAGATTACAGATTCAGTCACGTTTAAGCAGTGATTGAATGAGTTGCTTAAAACTGGAATGAAGACACACTAAATAAGTTACACATCGTCCCTTAGTTTCATATCCAGACTGACTTGATGAAATTAGGCTTCAAAAAGCCTCCAGATAGTCCGCAAAGATCTGCACATTAGTGATCCTCATGATCTGCAGAAAGACTGTGTGATACAGTTAGATGGACATCATGTTGGAGAAAACATTCATCAAAGCTAAAAGAATCTGCATTAAACATGTAAAAGTTCTAGCAATGTTCATTAACATAATAAAGCATTTTTAGATGGCTAAGCTTAAGAAGATGTTGTGTTAAATGGTAATCAGCTCTGAGTTGAACAAACCTGAGTAATTATGTTACAGTGTGTGATGGATCAGCGCATTGATACCACTGAGCTTTAATCTGAAGAAGGTGCAGTAAGAAACAAACACTGTCCATGGAACGACTCTCTCTGAGCATTTTTATTTTACTGCGTGTGTTAATCACAAGAAACACGACAAAGATGTAGAACTTTAATTCATTTTTCTGTAGTCCAGACTTCTTTCTGGGTTGTGTGGTGTTTGGGTGTTTTTGTGTTTGTTGCAGGTGGTATTTCATAACCAACTTGGCCATGAAGAGCTCATGAAGTACTTCAGCCATGCTTCATCTTAGTGTGCTGAATTTTAGTGTAGATAGTTTTCTGATATGGAAAGGCCTTTCACTGAGTACTGAAGTCTAACAGCAGCAGGTCAGTTTCAGTGTGAAGCTCTGTGTGGAGTGTGAGTTTAAATGTGTGGCTTCTATGATCAAATATAAAGACATGGAGTAAAGCTGCTCTTCAGTCATGCTAATCAGTCGTGTACTGATTGGACAAAGTGGTGGACGATGCCAGATTGTAGCAGGAACTACACTAGAAGAACTCTGTGCTTACATTTGAAGCAGGACAGCTCTGCCTTTAGATCCACAAACGTTTCCTAGTACGGGAAGTTTTAAAAGAGAAATGTGTTGGTTTAATGGGAGTCTTTTCCTTGATTAATTGTGTTTTAACCTGGAAACTTAAACTGTCCTCCACATTGTGCACTTTTTACACTGTGCATTAGTGACTGAAGAGCCTTTCAGGAACAGAATATAACATATATTGTTCATACTTCTTAGATTAGATTGAACATGAAAAATGGGTTTTTAATATGTATTTCATGAAAATTCAAAAGTAAGGCCAAAGTTCTGAGGTTTATGGAAATATGAGGCAGAAAGTACAAATGAAAAATCAGGACTCATATAGGTCAAAGTTGATTGCAGCCATTTTGTGGACTGAGAAGCTGCACAGGTTCACAGAGCATCTCAGAAACATTACAGCAGATCCAGGATCAGATCTGCATCACTCCTTACAGGCCTGGAGCACTACGTAGAGAACCAGCACTGATCCAGGATCAGCACTGCTGGACATGCTTAGAGAATATCACTCTTAGGTAATGGCGTCCTCCAGCTCGCCTGGGGGGGGAGGGGCTTTGATGTTGTACTTTCATTTCTCTGTCTGGGTGAATGTAGCACCGAGTGGTGGAGCTCGACTCCAGGTTTAAAAGACTCTGATTCACTCCTCATATAATGGCATCCTCGTGCTTGGCTGGGGGAGGGGAGATGTAGGCAGTATTAAAAACAAGCTTCCACCAAATGCTTTCACTTTCACTGCGTCACATGGACTCTCTCTAATCTGAGATCCACTTCCTTCTGTGACACATGGTCGAAATACGTATCAGAAAGAATATTAAAATCAAAAAGAACAGTCTGAGCTTCTCTAAGATCTATAAGAAACACACACACCTGCTTCACTTTTTACAGACCTCCATCACTACGTAGTGAAGCAGAACTGATCCAGGATCAGTACTGCTGGACATACTTAGAGAATATCACACTTCGATAATGGCATCTGCTCTTGCCTGCCTTGGGGAGGGGAAAAGTAGTCAGTTTAAAAAAAAAAACCTTTCCATCCTTTCATTTTCATTATGTCACATGGACTCTTTTTTTATCTGATCGTGCTTTTGTCTTGTGGCCTGTGGGGGATTCTTTGCCTACAAAAGCAACATGAGCAAAGACTGCTTGCTTCTACGACACATGGTCCAAATCCATAATCAGAAAGAATATTAAAATTCTGTAACATCTTTGAGAAACATCACCTGGAAAATAGATAATTTGTTTGTACTGATGTAACACATCAAACAGAGCTCATGGATGTCTGAATCACAAATTCAGTCAAGTTCAAGCAGTGCATGAGGTCCTCATAACTGGAATTATGACACGATTGATTAACACAGTGAAAACTGCAAGTTACATTTAATCTTTTATTCTCATATCCAGACATCCTGGATGGAATTAGGTTTCAAAAATTCTCTCCATAATCCCTAAAGAACTGCACTTTAGTGATCTTCAAAACCTGTAATTAGACTGTGTGTGCTACATGTAAGAGAAAATAAAGGTGACATACAATACATTAAAAATGTGAATGTTTTATTAAATCATACACTGCTCAAAAAAATAAGGGAGGGAACACTCAAATAACACATCCTAGATCTGAATGAATGAAATATTCTCATTGAATACTTTATTCTGTACAAAATTGAATGTGCTGACAACAAAATCACTCAAAAATCATCAATGGAAATCAAATTTATTAACCAATGGAGGCCTGGATTTGGAGTCACACACGACAGGCTGATCCAACTTTGATGTGATGTCCTTAAAACAAGTCAAAATGAGGCTCAGTGTTGTGTGTGGCCTCCACGTGCCTGTATGACCTCCCTACAACGCCTGGGCATGCTCCTGATGAGGTGACGGTTGGTCTCCTTAGGGATCTCCTCCCAGACCTAGACTAAAGCATCCGCCAACTCCTGGACAGTCTGTGGTGCAACGTGACGTTGGTGGATGGAGCGAGACATGATGTCCCAGATGTGCTCAATCAGATTCAGGTCTGGGGAACGGGCGGGCCAGTCCATAGCTTCAATGCCTTCATCTTGCAGGAACTGCTGACACACTCCAGCCACATGAGGTCTAGCATTGTCCTGCATTAGGAGGAACCCAGGGCCAACCGCACCAGCATATGGTCTCACAAGCGGTCTGAGGATCTCATCTCGGTACCTAATGGCAGTCAGGCTACCTCTGGCGAGCACATGGAGGGCTGTGCGGCCCTCCAAAGAAATACCACCCCACACCTTACTGACCCACTGCCAAACCGGTCATGCTGAAGGATGTTGCAGGCAGCAGATCACTCTCCACGGCGTCTCCAGACTCTGTCACGTCTGTCACATGTGCTCAGTGTGAACCTGCTTTCATCTGTGAAGACTACAGGGCGCCAGTGGAGAATTTGCCAATCCTGGTGTTCTCTGGCAAATGCCAAGCGTCCTGCACAGTGTTGGGCTGTGAGCCCCATCTGTGGACTTCGGGCCTTCATACCATCCTCATGGAGTCGGTTTCTAACCGTTTGTGCAGACACATGCACATTTGTGGCCTGCTGGAGGTCATTTTGCAGGGCTCTGGCAGTGCTCCTCCTGTTCCTCCTTGCACAAAGGCGGAGGTAGCGGTCCTGCTGCTGGGTTGTTGCCCTCCTACGGCCTCCTCCACGTCTCCTGGTGTACTGGCCTGTCTTCTGGTAGCGCCTCCAGCCTCTGGACACTACGCTGACAGACACAGCAAACCTTCTTGCCACAGCTCGCATTGATGTGCCATCCTGGATGAGCTGCACTACCTGAGCCACTGATTTCCACCTGTTGTCTGTTCCATTTGCACAACAGCTGTGAAATTGATTGTCAATCAGTGTTGCTTCCTAAGTGGACAGTTTGATTTCACAGAAGTTTGATTTACTTTGAGTTATATTGTGTTGTTCACGTGTTCCCTTTATTTTTTTGAGCAGTGTATAAATGTGATAAATCTTTTTAAATTGATTTAATCGATACATTAAAAGATGGAGAAAACCTAAATATTTTCTTTTTTTACTTCAGTCTTCTCTGCTTTGTTTGGATAAGAGGAAGTCATAGAGAATGCTGCATTTTAAGGTAGATCATTTTCTTACATGAATGTCATGCTCTGTCAATTAGAGTAATTCCAAAAATCAGGCCATTCACTAATTACTGGATTGTACCTGCAGCATGCCATTCTCTGTATGAATAAAGTTCTGTGTGAACTCTGTTTAAATTTGTATAATCAACAGGTTTGGAAAGTAGTGGAACACAGGAATTGAGAAAATGTATTCAGCACATAGAAATTAAGTACCCATATTCAGTCCAAACTACATTCTATTAAGGCAATATTCAGAATGCAGGTCATTTTGACATGTTTAGGACAATACATGTAGAATACTTACCCATTAAATTAAAAAATATGTAAAGTTTTTTTTTTTAAAAAACGCCATCAATGCTTGTTTACAAATTATTTTGAAATTAGCGCACAACATGCAAAGTTCCTGCTAAAGCCTGAGTAGACTGATAAATCATTGTGATCAGTTATTAATCTCAGTGTTACTAGGCTCTGCTAAAGCCTGAGTAGACTGATAAATCAATGTAATGATCAGTTATTAATCTCAGTGTTACTGAGCTCTGCTAAAGCCTGAGTAGACGAATAAATCAATGTGATGATCAGTTATTAATCTCAGTGTTACTGAGCTCTGCTAAAGCCTGAATAGACTGATAAATCATTGTGATCAGTTATTAGTCTCAGTGTTACTGAGCTCTGCTAAAGCCTGTGTAGACTGATAAATCAATGTGATGATCAGTTATTAATCTCAGGGTTACTGAGCTCTGCTAAAGCCTGAGTAGACTGATAAATCAGTGTAATCAGTTATTAATCTCAGCGTTACTGAGCTCTGCTAAAGCCTGAGTAGACTGATAAATCAATGTGATCAGTTATTAATCTCAGTGTTACTGAGCTCTGCTAAAGCCTGAGTAGACTGTTAAATCAATGTGATCAGTTATTAATCTCAGCGTTACTGAGCTCTGCTAAAGTCTGAGTAGACTGATAAATCAATGTGATCAGTTATTAATCTCAGGGTTACTGAGCTCTGCTAAAGCCTGAATAGACTGATAAATCAATGTGATCGCTTATTAATCTCAGTGTTACTGAGCTCTGCTAAAGCCTGAGTAGACTGATAAATCAATGTGATCGGTTAATAATCTCAGGGTTACTGAGCTCTGCTAAAGTCTGAGTAGACTTATAAATCAATGTGATGATCAATTATTAATCTCAGTGTTACTGAGCTCTGCTAAATCCTGAGTAGACTGACAAATCAATGTGATCAGTTATTAATCTCAGTGTTACTGAGCGCTGCTAAAGCCTGAGTAGACTGATAAATCAATGTGATGATCAGTTATTAATCATGGTGTTACTGAGCTCTGCTAAAGCCTGAGTAGACTGATAAATCAATGTGATCAGTTATTAATCTCAGTGTAACTGAGTTCTGCTAAAGCCTGAGTAGACTGATAAATCAATGTGATGATCAGTTATTAATCTCAGTGTTACTGAGCTCTGCTAAAGCCTGAGTAGACTGATAAACCAATGTGATGATCAGTTATTAATCTCAGTGATGATCAGATATTAATCTCAGTGTTACTGAGCGTTGCTAAAGCCTGAGTAGACTGTTGGCAATAAACATGTTTCCTGCCTCTGAGTCTCACCGCCGGTCGTCACAATGGTGTCAGAAGTGGGATATGGTGGCCGAGATAGACCAACTGGAGCAGAGAATCCTGAAGCTGGGCGCGGGAGAGACCCAGCGAGAGAGTGGCGGCACGTGCAAAGTGGGGGCCGGGCGTTACGCCGACGCAACCCTGCCCGACGGGGCTAGCCAGCCCCGAGTTCGGCTGATTACCGACGAGCGCCACCGTCGGCGGTTGGACGGCAGCGTTGAGCTGAGGCTGGATGACGGCGAACGTCACGGGCAGAGCCACGCCCCCCTCGCTTTGACGGCAGCAAGTATCAACCTGACCCATTACAATGGAGAGGCCGCATGGGAGCCGTATGAAGCACAGCTGGGAGTGGTGGCAAGACACTACGGGTGGTCCCCAGTGACGATCCAGGCTACCAGGTTATGCTTAGCGCTGGAGGGCAAAGCGCTGCAAGCCCTGGTGGACCTTCCGGTGGAGGAACACGGGAACCTGGAGGCCCTCAAAGCGACAATCCGTCAGCACTTTGGGAAGGTCCCCGCAGTCCAGGTCTTGCGGCAACAGTTGAGAGAGAGGAGGCGCGGAAAGGGAGAAAGACTGGGTGTCCTTGCAGTCGAGCTTCGCACGCTGGTTAGACAAACCTACCCCGATTTCTCGGCCAGCGTGTGGGACGAGCTCGCGGTAGACGCATTTTTCAATGCGCTAGCACCTGGTAGCCTCCAGCGGCACGTCGGGCTGAGCAAAGTCACCTCACTCAGCCAAGCGGTGGAGGAAGCAGAGAGAGCGGAGCTCATCCTGAAGGACGTAAGGCCTGCTGCCTGTTACCAATTCGAGGGAGAGGAGGAGGACGAGCCGATGACATGTCAAGCTCACCCAGCGCTAGGGCCAGCAAGAGCCGCAGGTGGAAGCCCCATCCGATGCTGCCACTGTAAAAAACGCGGACACAAGCCCAGCCAGTGTCGCGCCCCAGAGCCGGCGCGAAACGAGTTCGGGGCCCCCCAGTGAGGCATGGGGTGCCCCTGACAGCCAACACCCTCGAGCGAGAACTGGTGGTGGGGAGGCTGGGCACAGGACACGGACTCTGACTCTGGCCCGGCACACTGCGCTTGCTCTGAGAGAATGCCGTTGTGGCATGGGAACCCACCGACACCGTGCTGAGGTCAGTAACCGGGGAAAGAATTAAGATGGGAGGGAAGAAAAGACTGTGCGTGGGGCTAGTCAAGAGGACCCTGCAGCACGAGTTCTGCCTCGCTCCCATCCGCGATGCGTGCATACTCGGGCTGGACTTCCTCAAGGCCCTGGGCGCGGTCCTGGACATCCCCGCTGCAGCGCTAATACTGGGGAGGACGTGCGTTCTGCTTGCGGCATTTCCTACTGCTGAGCAAGACCGTGTAGCGGCGACTGCCAGCGTACAGGCCAGGGACCAGAGGCTGGCCGAGCCTGAACAGACACAGCTTGAAGGTGAGGGTGTAACCCCGCTCCCCGAAAAGATCCCCAGCCAGAGCACGCCAGAGGCGGTGAGGGAACTGTGGCGCCGCAGCAGCGAGGGGCTCACGGAGGAGCAAAGCTGGCGGCTGTGGGCACTGTTGCAGGCAAACTTGGATGCGTTCGCGGCCCGGGAGGAGGATTGCACCCGGACAAGTCTTGTGCAGCACCAGATCGACACGGGCTCCACTGCACCCATTCGACTACGTGTGCACCGCCTCCCCATTGCAAAGCAGCAAGCAGCTGAGCAGAAACTGAAGGAAATGGCCGAGAGCGGAGTCATCGAGCCATCCAATAGCCCATGGGCAGCCCCTGTGGTGCTGGTGAAAAAGAAAGACGGCAGCTGGCATTTCTGTGTCGACTGTCGCCACCTCAACGCGGCCACCAAAGCGGACTCGTACCCACTGCCTCTTATCGACGATGCCCTTGATAAGGTGGACTCGCTGGACTTGCGGAGTGGGTACTGGCAAGTGGAGCTGGCGGCAGAGGCTAGGGAGAAGACCGCATTCACCCTGGGGGCGGGGCTATGGCAGTCCCGGGTGATGGCATTCGGGCTCCGGAACGCCGCAGCCACCTTTGAGCGCCTGATGGAGCAAGTCTTGGCGGGCATTCGCAAGGAACAGTGCATCCTGTACCTGGACGATCTGCTCGCTCACGCACCGACCTTGGACGAGGCCCTAGCCTGCCTGGAACAAGTGATCGGCGCCATCAAAGCCGCTAACCTCCGGCTGCATCCCAAGAAATGCCTCCTCCTCCAGCGCAAAGTGCAGTTCCTGGGCCATGTTGTCAGTGGAGACGGAGTGGCTACCGATCCAGGAAAAGTGCAGTCTGTCCGGCACAGGCCTACACCGCGTGACGTGAGTGAGCTTCGGAGCTTCCTGGGACTAGCCTCTTACTACCGGAGATTCATTCAGGGGTTTGCGGACATCGCAGCTCCCCTCCACCGGTTGACGGAGAAAGGCGCAGCGTTCCAGTGGACGGACGGGGCATCTCCGCGACGTGTTGTGTGCGGCTCCTGTGTTAACGCTCCCTCAGGTGGGTGGACAGTTTGCTGTGGACACTGATGCTAGCGGGTGTGGTATCAGGGCGGTGCTTTCTCAGGTTCAGGGGGGGCAAGAGCGAGTGATAGCGTACTATAGCCGTGCTCTCAATAAACAGGAGCGTAACTACTGCGTTACCCGCCGAGAATTGCTTGCCGTAGTGTCAGCTCTGAAACACTTTAGACACTATCTTTATGGCACCCCGTTCGTGCTGCGCACCGACCACACTTCGTTAACCTGGCTGATGCAGTTTAAAGAGCCAGAGGGACAGGTAGCTCATTGGATTACTGCCCGCCAAGAGTTTCAATTTGTCATTCAACATCGCGCGGGACGGTCGCATAGCAACGCCGACGCTCTGTCACGCCACCCCTGTCTAGAGGTAGAATGTCGCTACTGCGCATTCTAGAAGAACGGGCGCCAGATAGCGAGCTGATCGAGAGCTGCGGGCACGAGGAGTTTCAGAAAACCCAGGGGGAGGACCCGGTGCTCCGTAAAGTTTTACAGTGGAAACGGGTGGGGCACCAGCCGGAGTGGAAAGACGTTACACCGCACGGGCCAGACTTAAAAGCATATCGGTCCTCCTGGGACAGTCTAAGCGAGCGCGAGGGGCTGCTGTATCGGTGGTGGGAGGACGCTGTTTCTGACAAAATCGTGTGGCGGTTACTAGTTCCGCGCAGCTTGAGGCGGCGCGTACTCCAGGCGGTGCAGGGACCCGTTGGGGTGGGACACTTTGGAGTCAACAAGACGGTGAGACAGTGCCGCCAGCGGTTCTACTGGCCGGGCTGTCGGACGGACGTGGAGCTATTTGTGCACTGCTGCGACGCGTGCACGGCCAAGAAAGGTCCCACAGGGAAGTCATGAGCCCCCCTTCAACCGTTGCAGTCTGGCGCCCCCATGGAAAGGGTCGCCGTGGACGTGTTGGGACCGTTTCCGTGCACCGAGGCTGGCAATCACTACGTGCTAGTAGCCATGGACTTCTTTACGAAATGGCCTGAGGCCTATGCGGTCCCCGACCAGAGCGCAGTCACTACCGTGGAGCGGCCTGTCGAGGAGTTCTTTTGCCGTTTCGGCTTGCCAGAGGAGCTCCACAGCGACCAGGAGCACAACTTCGAGTCGCAGGTCATGGCCGAGGTCTGTCAATGCCTTGGGGTCCGGAAGACCCGTACCACGCCCCTGCATCCACAGAGCGACGGGTTGGTTGAGCGGTTTAACAAGACACTCGCTACACAGTTGGCCATCCTTACGAACAAACACCAGCGCGACTGGGACCGTCACCTGCCGCTGGTCCTGTGGTCGTGCCGAGCGGCGGTGCAGGAGTCTACGGGGTTCACGCCAGCACAGCTAATGCTGGGAAGGGAGCTGTGCACACCCACGGACTTGGTCTTTGGACTGCCCGTGGGGTTGGATAACCCCGTGAGCGAGACATGTTACGCCCGCAACCTCAGAGAGCGCCTGGCGGCTGTGCACAGAACCGCACGAGAGAATCAAGTGGGGGCTAGTCCGCGCCAGAAAAGGGCGTACGACACGTGCTGTCAAGGGGCCCCACTGGTACTGGGGACTGCCATGTGGTTCTACAACCCAAGGCGTAAAACAGGACGCTGCCCTAAGCTCCAGTCCGACTGGGAGGGGCCATGCCGTGTCTTGCACAGGCTGTCGGAGGTGGTTTACCGGGTCCAGCTGAGTCGCCGGACAGTGGTCGTGCACCGACTGGCTCCTTACCGGCCTAAGGGCAATGCCGTGGCCGAGGAACCTCCAGAGACTTTGGGCGGGGAGAACCAAGGGGGGGTGCAAAGAAGAGCTTCTACACGAGCTCGGCGGACCCCCCCGCACCTCAGAGACTGTATCAGGGACTAGATGTAAAAAAAAAAAATAAAAAATGGTTCTGTGATGTTGTGTTACTGGGGAGTCGCCGGGTCGGCTGACCCTTAAGGGGAGGGTTATGTGGCGAGCACGGGGTTTCTTAGGATTGGTCATGCAGCGGCCCCACAGTCACTATACTGCCCATTCCTACAATGCAACAGTGCTAAATACACAAATATAAAAATCATGACTCGTGTTTAAAGACCCCGATGATCGCTGCCATTTTGTGGACTGAGAAGCTGCACAGGTTCACAGAGCATCTGAGAAACATTACAGCAGATCCAGGATCAGATCTACTTCACTGCTTACCGGCCTCCATCACTATGTAGAGAAACAGCACTGATCCAGAATCAGCACTGCTGGACATCCTTAGAGAATATCACTCTTAGATAGTTGCGTCCTTGTGCTTGTCTTGGGGGGAGAAGTCTTCGATGTTGTACCTTCATTTCTCCTTTTGGGTGAATGTAGCACAGAGTGGTAGAGCTTGTCTCTGGGTTTTAATGACTCTGCTTCACTCCTGCTGATTCAGTTCTACAGGACAGAACAGACACATACACACACTCTATAATCGCTGAAGCACTACAGGCTGATCACTGTGGCCCTGGGTGCGTTGGGTCGATTGCTCAGATCATTTAGGGGCGAATTAGGCCCTGAAACCCCCAGATCTATGTGAAGTAACAGGAAATTAAATAGAGACCGAACCCAGTAATATTCCAGCAAATGTAATATAGATAGCCCACTTCTTTTAATTCTTTTTAATGCACGATTCATACTTCTTAAAAATATCAACAGTGGCATGTGCAAAAGTGATCATTCAATATTTTGTTTGATTTTTCCAATATGATGAACTTAGCAAATAACTAGAAATTGTTTGGAAACTTCCATGGTTGAATGTTTGTGTACTATTCTTTCTATATGTGCGTTCCTATATGTGTAAAACATGATTGTTGTGTCTAATCTGAACATTGTTTAACTTCAACTTTCAGTTGAACTGGGACCAGTCAGAATATGCAGAGCTTGTTTTTAAGTAAAACATACTACATTTTTATTGAATCATATTTCTAGTACTTTGTATGTGTATATGATTTAGTAAATTTCAGTTTGTAGGTCAAATAACCCCCTGGCTGATTTCTGGGAGTGAAGGTATGTAAATATATGTGTGTTATTCTTATTAGTTTATGCTACACTTTGGCTATAAGCAAGCTCCCGGTACTTTTCTTTACTACCAGCACAGAACTGTGAGGTTGTAAAAACAAGCTGGTGGAGCATCCATGAGAAACTAATAGAACGACTGTACACCTCAGTACAAGTTTCCTTTATGCTTAACCTGCTTTTATCATTTAATGATCTCATCTGAATAACAGACTGGTGATAATCTATTGTCTTAGTCCTGATCTTCCTCCAGTCTTCTGGTCTTGGAGTCGAGTTCAGTGTAAATGTTAGTGCAGAGATTTTGGAGTTTAGAGGAGCAACCGTTTGAAATCCAAAAGAAAAACAATCAGGAAGTGTGTGCGCGATATGACACGCGTAACTGTGTAATCATGACAGGAGTTAAGGAAGCTGAGTTTAAGGACAGTGTTATGAACATTACGTGACTCTGTAGCTAAAAAAACTCGTTGAAACAAGTCAGAAGAATGAGGGTTGAACTGTATATGATGTGATGACGCTGGTGTCTGTACACTTTCACTTTCAGTCTCTGAGTCTGCCGGATGTGTTTTGAGCGTCCAGCAGGAGTTTGCTACGTTTCCAACGTTTGCTAATAATTCGTTCTAGATGGACTTAAAATACGTGCTTTAAAAGCTGAAACAGCGACTAAGGAACACTGGAACACGCTGACCGCAGATGAAGACTCTCTGCGGGCTCGATAAATGTAGGCTGCGTAAAGACGCTGTGCGATTTTAACATGATCTGTCTTACGTTCTGTCCATGCAACTTCTAAACTAACCCGAATAGTAATCATTCAGGTTACGGACGATAAACCACTCGTTTTCCAAAACGGTGTGTCCAGGTAGAGCTTCCTGAAGAGAAACACTCGTGAGTGCTTTGAAAACTGTGAAGATGGCTTCCGGACAGTCTAGTAAGTCTCATATATCGTTTATTTGGCCGTCGTGTTCAATTTTTTCGGTTAATTCCCAACTTAACTACTTTTATTGTTGTTTGGGCGCGTTGCAAACACAAACTGGCGGCCGTGTATCTGTAACTGACGAGCTAGTTGTGCTGCTGCTGTTCTGTTCTGACATGGAAACACAGATTGTGTGAAATGCAATATGACTTCAAATCAGGTTTACATTTCTCCCAGCATGTCTTTTCTCCTGTTTGATTAATCAAGCAAAGAGCTTTCACTTGATATTCTGGTTCTCCTCGTCCATCATGAACGAAACCACCAATGATTAAGGCTGCATTATCAGCTGAGACGGAGCAGCTACTGCAACAGTCTGCATGCATTTCAACTGTTTTCTCTGGTGTTTCACTGAATATGTTGTGGTGCAGTTTCAGTTAAAGTAAAGGAGCGGCTAAAAAGTGCAGGAAGATACTTGCAGGAGGAGATCAGACAGAACACTAATGAAACGAGACACACGTTAGAACATCAGACTGTAGGACAGCTACACACAAACATCTCTCACATGTTTAAGAGTCAAATCAATCAGTCCGCTCTGCAGAAAAATAAAATATCAAATGATCCAAAAAAATTCTCACAAAATAAATCTTTTGCAGTGACCTCCCTCAGTTCCTTGCCCTAAACTCCACTGGAAACATTCCCTTTTATTTTATTTGATTTCATTTTATAATAATACTAAATTAATAAGTGATGACTGGAATGTGATAAAAGAATTGAATGTATTCATGTATGGAGTTTGCATGTTCTCCCCGTGTCTGCGTGGGTTTCCTCTTAGAAAATGTGTGTGTTTGTGTGCATTCATGTATTCAGCATTTTGCACAGACACAACTCGAAGAGCTCATGTTGATGTAACGGTAATGAATCCACTGACTCTGACGATGTGTCACAGACAGACTGATGTGTTTTATTGATCACTAATTTTTGGGTGAAAAAGCACCAACTCTCAACATACATTTCACAGACGCAAATTTTCATGACATCATCACAATCAGTGGATTTCTCATACAAACGTTTACTCCAACATGAGTTTTCTTAAACTGAGTTTCTGTAAGATGTGTATGCTGTATGCACAGGGAAGAGAAACAGTGCAAAAACAATTATGCAAAAACATCACGTGCAGAAACAATTGTCACATGTTTCTGTTGATGAAAGTCATATGTCACAAACATCAAACACCAAGCCAGAATAGAAGTGTAGATGATGTCTGGTTGCGCCCTAAACAAGATGAAGCTGGTATTGCATCAGCTAAAGGGGTAAATAAACTGTCAGTTGGGACTATGCTTCAAATATAAAAGCCCAGAACTTTAAGACTGGATAAGATCAGAAAATGTGGAAGAATGTGGCAGTAGTTTATTTATTTTTACTACATGCAGAGTTTTTGATTGAAAAATAAGAAAGCTTGCTGTGGATATGATGGGTCAACCTTTGAGTACAACAGAAGAGACCAATTAACGTGCAAACAGTTCCTTTGTGACTGGCTAAAATCTGACAAATAAACAAATCTGCTATGTGGTGAACAGGGGACCAAGGAGCATTCACAACAAATGATAGAAGTATTTAATAAAAAGCACAGATCAAGGTAAAAGTATAAAAGAAAATGATAGGTCAACATCCATTTGTGGCACACCTTCTCCAAAATAAAGAAATGGGACATGCATCATATGTATATTAGGTCATCCCTCCAAATTCTGTCCAAAAAAATTGGAGGCCTACAAATGGGGGAAAAAAGTATGATATTAATTAAAGTGTAACTGATCAGGTCACTGATGCTTCACAGCTCGTGTGCCAAAATCTAACTCATGTCATTATTTTATTGCTTGTCTCTCATCATTTACAGTAGCTCGAGTGCTGAAAGGAAATTAGAGTGAAATGTGAGTGAATGTGTAGAGTGAAATTGTGTACTTGAAAAAAAAAGTGCTCTGGTGTTGAATTCCCTCATGAATTCCTCTCAGTTGTTTGGTGCTGCCTGAATTTAGGTGAAGTCACATGTCAAACCCAAACTAAAGAAAAAGTTGGACAGTCTGCACCAACCAAGGCAGGTCAGAAAGCGATTCCCAGCTGAAATAAAGATTCTGATTGGCTCTGCCACTCAGTCTGTTCATGCTGCTCAGCTTCATGCAATTTGGAGAAAACTTGAGTTTTTTATTTGTGTCCTTGTACCTATTTCAGTGTATTTTATATTTTCTAACACAAGCTTATCTTTATAAGAACCAACAGTGCTTGTATGTGCCCCTCCCTACCCCCAAAGCTTGAAAACACAACTAGAAAACTGTATAAAATCTCAATCATGCCATGCCATAACATACCCAGAACCATCTGTGTATGAAAGGCTATAAAAGTCATTATCTTGGTGTGTCTTGTGTTTTGTGTGTTACAGGTGGAGGTCAGAGTGAAGAGCTGCTAGCAGCACTAATAGGAAGCAGAAAAGCTGTGAAATATGGAAAAGACAACCTTCTCTTTGGCAAAGATAAACAAGACAACCTAAAACCAATGAAAGTAGCTAGCCACCTGTCTGTGGTCAACATGATGAAGCTAATTAAAACTACAGAGAGTTGCCCTTTTCAAAAAGAGATTAATGCCTTTTTATTGGTAATTAAACTGCCAAGTGCATCACAATGCAAATGGTACAAAATTAATAAATGTATTGAAAAAGCAAAAATTACAATGGATCATATCCAGAGACATTATGGAGAGACAGCACTAGCTAACACAATGATCCTTTTTACCAGAGGAAATAATCCAGTAAGTGATTTTGAACAGAGCCCAGACATCCAAAATCTCCTTAAGAAATGTAGTGGAGTAACGTACACTTGCTGTAAACGAATGAAGAATCATCAAGAAATCTCAGAGTTGGTTGACAAAATCAAGTCCATTACTCAGCATAAGGATAACAGGCCTCAGGAACAGAATAGTATGAGGAACAAAGAAGAACATGAAGAAGACGGAAATCTCAAAGAAGAAAAGCTAAACAACAAACTCAGAGGTAAATAGAGTTTCATTCAGGCTTAACTAAGTGGTCAAAATAACCAGGGAAAGGTATTTTGTATTTTATGTCACTAACTTGCATGAAAAAGGTGCATTTTCAAGTGTATTCTTTAACTAAATGCTGTTTTGAAAGACTTCAGCTCATGTCAGGGGTGAAAACATTTTAATGTACGTTGTAAACTGTGTGAGTAGAGTTTACAACAATACAATAATGCAATAATACATCAGCAGGTCTACTTCACACTGAGTCTCAGGTTCATGCAGGGATCTGATAATACATTTTCAGTGCAGAACATTTAGGAGTAAATGTTCAGTTTAATGTTTGTTTCGTAAAGTTTTGGTTTACCATAATTTTTGTTTCATTGTGTCTTTTTTGAAAATAGGAGACATGACAATGCAGGGGCTGAATAACACAGAAATTATAGAAGAGGAACGGACAGTGGACGAGACAAAGGCTATTCAAGCCTGTCAATGGGATGGTAAGCAAGACGAAAGCAGACAATCAGAAAACCAGCTCTTCAGTAAACAGGAATATCAGGAACAATCGGGAAGGACATCAGCCACAGGAAGAGGTACACATGATGAAAGGACCTGTCCTGAACAGTTTGGTGTTTTCCCTAATCCAACAACCTGATTGAGGTCATTCAAGTCAAGGGCTTGAGCATAGTGTTTTAGAACAGGGAAAATATTAAACAGTGCATATCTTTAGCTGTCCAGGTCTTGATTAGGATTTGGGATGTCTTCTCAATAATAATGTTGTTTTCTCATTTCTCCTTATTGCTGTATTCCTGATTCTATTACTGCTTTGTTACATGCATTGATGTTTTTCATAAACAATGCAGAATTTTGCAGAATTTATTGCTCAGCACTACTCTACATATAAAAAGATTGATACATATTTCTACACAAAAACATACACGTGTGCATATTATAAATTTATAAACTTTAGTCTTTATTTAACACTGTTAAAAAATATTAGTATGTATTATTCATTGTTGAGACATCAGATGAAATATCTGAACACACTGGTGAAACTGGTTGAATAAGAGAGAATTTTATAAGCAAATGTATAAATTAGTTGTTACAGTTGTAAGATTGACAATCTGAGTCTGATCTGAAAAAAAAAGTATCTCCATTTTTTTCACTTTGTATTTATTTTTTTTACCTTATACAGTAGAGACAGACAGAACTGTACAGCATTCAACAAAACAGGAAGACAACAATATGAGGAAGCAAGAGGAACATGAAGAAGATGGAAGTCTCGAAGAAATGCAAAACAACGAGCTCAATGGTATACAGAGTTTTTTTTTCAGGTTTAACTGATTGATCAAAATAACCAGTAAAATGTATTTTAGGTCATTAAAACATCTCATATCAAAATCATAAAAACTTACAACAGGTGTATTTTTAACACTTTAACATTATACATATATACATGTTTGCACAAATATACATGTATATAGATAATCAAATCATTATGTTTTAAACAGTTGTTCTGTTGTCAGAACAGTTCTATTATGAAAGTAATCATTCATGGGCTGTTTTTGGAAATGTATCAGAAATATTAATCTAAGACAGTCAAACAACAGTCTCAAAATACAGTGGGGCAAAATAGTGTTTAGTCAGCCACTGATTGTGCAAGTTCTCCTATTTAGAAAGATGAGAGAGGTCTGTAATTTTCATCATAGGTTCACTTCAACTATGAGAGACAAAATGAGACAAAAAAATCCAGGAAATCACATTGTAGGAATTTTAAAGAATTTATTTGTAAATTATGGTGGAAAATAATTATTTGGTCACCCACAAACAAGCAAGATTTCTGGCTCTCATAGACCTGTAACTTCTTCTTTAAGAAGCTCTTCTGTCCTCCACTCCTTACCTGTATTAATGGCACCTGTTTGACCTCGTTATCTGTATAAAAGACACCTGTCCACAGCCTCATACAGTCAGACTCCAAACTCAACCATGGCCAAGACCAAAGAGCTGTCGAAGGACACCAGGAAGAAAATTGTAGACCTGCACCAGGCTGGGAAGAGTGAATCTATAATAGGCAAGCAGGTTGGTGGGAATAAATCAACTGTGGGAGCAATTGTAAGAAAATGGAAGACATACAAGACCACTGATAATCTCCCTCGATCTGGGGCACCACGCAAGATCTCATCCCGTGGGGCCAAAATGATCATGAGAACAGTGAGCAAAAATCCCAGCACTACACGGAGGGACCTGATGAATGACCTGCAGAGAGCTGGGACCAAAGTAACAAAGGTTACCATCAGTAACACACGACGCCGAGAGGGACTCAAATCCTGCAGTGCCAGGCGTGTCCCCCTGCTTAAGCCAGTACATGTCCAGGCCCATCTGAAGTTTGCCAGAGAGCATATGGAAGATCCAGAAGAGGATTGGGAGAATATCATGTGGTCAGATGAAACCAAAATAGAACTTTTTGGTAAAAACTCAACTCATTGTGTTTGGAGGAAGAAGAATGCTGAGTTGCATCCCAAGAACACCATACCTACTGTGAAGCATGGGGGTGCAAACATCATGCTTTGGGGCTGTTTTTCTGCAAAGGGGACAGGACGACTGATCCGTGTTAAGTGAAGAATGAATGGGGCCATGTATCGTGAGATTTTAAACCAAAACCTCCTTTCATTAGTGAGAGCATTGAAGATGGAATGTGGCTGGGTCTTCTGCCCCACTGTATATGCCAAGATTAGGTAGGCCTGTGAGTCTGCCTAATAAAGTGTTCACTGACAGTGCATACTGCACATTATAAATTGAGAACATTTGTACTAAATGTTAGTGCTAGTAGTATCATTGTTAAGAGCCTGGCATTCTATCCACTCCATTGTAAATCTATGTTCTCATGTAGCTATTTATTGTGTTTTGCACAGGTGACAGAACATGGGTTCCTGCATTAAGTAATGAAAACGCAGAACAACACAAGGTAATGAAATAGCTTCAATACTAAACAAAACAAAACAACATATGACACATTCCTTCAAACATTTCGAGCATAAATGTTCAAAGACAACATTCTTTTTTCCTACTTTAGCCCTATTTGCATACTTAAGCCAGGTTTACCTAAAATACTTTGGATGTATCCTCAGCACAAAAGAGTCTCCTTATTTTTGTGAAAATACAAAAAAATTAGTTATAGTTTGGATCTAAGAATTAGCAGTATCCCTTTCGTTCATGCCATATATAGGTAACAAAGCTATCCATCATGACCAAAAAAAATCTTAGGCATGAGTTTTGTTATATCAACAAGTAATTTACTCAGTCATACATACATAAAAAATTGCTACATGCTGCAAATGGCTTAACAATATGCAGCCTGAATAAGGAGAAACTCTATTTATTCAAGAATTGTTTAAAAAGTAGTATTTTTACAACTAGAAACTTCAGTCCACTTCAAGTTTCTTCATATATTTTAGGGCAAACTGACGAAAACGGGCATTTATGGAAAAGTTTTTTCCATATTTACAAAATTACAGATGTGTCTAGACAGATTACATTACATAACATATATTACATTAAATCTTAATAAATTTATGAGAGAGAAATTTGATAAAAAATCTCTCATTTTTTAAACACATTTGACCATTTTTACTACAAACTTTAATTTAGGGCCTGTTGTTTCTGAATATTTTTTAATTGTACGTAATATATTAATGGCACACCAAATATCTTTCTGAAATGCTCTGAATAAAAGCTTCTTTTTAAAAAGGTGCCTGTGGTTGTAGAGAACCTGTCACAGAGGAGGGCATCCAGCAGAAATACACAACAACTTCACAGTTCACAGGACAGTACCAAAGAGATACCTGTGGATAGTGCTGAGGAACTTCTGCAGAGATTTGGACTGCAGAATTTCTATCCCAACAAACTTAATATGGATGCTGTCCTGTGTGTAGAAAGATCAAAGGAAACACTTCAGACAGAAAGCAGTGTGGCTTTTAATTACCTGCAGAAGCTGCTGATGCTGAACTACAGAGCAAGATTCATAACAGAAGAAAAGAACAACCCAGATATAATTTTTCCTATTATATCAAGAGAGGACTATGAAAGCAAAAAATACACTGACAATGATAGTTTGTTTGGAGACATAGAGGATGATGTCAACAATCAGTCCAATCAAATTCACCCAATGGACGTCCAGATGGCAGTTTTCCACTGTGCAGACAGTTTCCTGAGGCAGTACATGGTGACTAAACTCTCCTCCTGCCAATACGCTCTGCCTCTGCTTGTGCCCAGTCCTACATCTACAGACATTGAACTCCCTCTCTGGACCTTTCGGCAGATCAAGAAGACCTGGAAGTCAGTTGGTGGTCTCAGCACATCATTGCCAGTCTGTCAGATTAAAGCTCCAATGGTGTTTTTCTGCAGGCTGGGCTCTGTTTCCACTTCCAAATCCCAGCTGCTGAATTCTGTGATTAACCCAAAGCACAACATTTTCTTCCACAGAGACAGTCCAGGCAGCAGCAGGAACTGCCTGTTCATGGAGGGGCTGGTGGAGATTGCCTGGTACTGTCCTGCAGGAAACACTGATGACCTTTTCAGTGAATGCCTCGCATTCTGCAATCTTCATGGAGATGCTTCAGAGCACATAGAACAAAGAGAGTTTATGATTGAACAGGCCACAGTCATTATTGTCCTGATGCAAAATTTGGAGCTTGATGAGAAAGGCAAGGAGTTGTTATTGAAGCTTCACAAGTCTTCAAAACCTTTAATCTGTGTTGTCAGTGATCTACAGAAAGGTCCTCTTAAGATGGGAACTAAGTATAATGTGAAAATTGGACTCAAAGACAGGAATAACGCTGAGTTACATAAGGAACTGATAACTACCATTAAAGTATGTTTGAAGAAATGTGATTCAAGTCCCACTTTCAGCCTTATGGAAATCTCAGAACTGACTAAAAGCTATAAGTTCAGAATTGATGAAGACAATGAGGAATGCCAGGAAGGAAAGACTGGAGCTCTGGGGATCATAAAGCTGCTGAAAGGAGAAGACATCTCCCAAATCAAGGCCACTTTCCTGGCTTGTCAGGGGAAACTGTGGCAGGAGTGGAGCAGAAAGAAGAAGCAGCTTTATCGCTTGTATGGAGATGTGGAACAGACCAAGAGCAAAATACAGGAGGAAATGAAGTCACTACGCAAACAACAAAGAGAGTCTTCACTTGAATTTATCACCACTGTTTGTGAAAATTTAAATTCCAAGTCAGTTACAAAGAAAATGTACTTTGTGAGATGGCTTGGAGTCTACCTGGACATCTCATTTTCAGAGAAGCTTTCAGAAGTTACTCAGCAATATTACAAACAGTTGTCTGCAGTACATCTTTTTAAACAAAAGAGAGAAGTAAGTGATGATTTCAGAAAAAAGGAGGAAGAACTTGAAAAATTATCAGAGAAGGTGGATGTAGTGACACTTGGTCTGGAGCACATAGTGAGAGAAATGGGTCAGATTTATGAGGCCTGGGCTGAAACTCCTGACAGAATGACAGCAGAGGTTTCTATTCTCCCTGTTCTGGCTGCAGACCTCCTGATCTCTGGACATCCACTGGAGCTGATGGATGGAGATGCTGCTCATGTCCCTCTGACCTGGATAGAGTCTGTTCTGGACAAGGTCACTGAGAGCCTGGGGGACCAGAGAGTGTTCGTGCTGTCTGTTCTGGGTCTGCAGAGCTCAGGAAAGTCCACCATGTTGAACGCCATGTTTGGGCTGCAGTTTGCTGTGAGTGCTGGCAGGTGCACAAGGGGAGCTTTCATGCAGCTGATCAGAGTGAAAGAAGAGGTTAAAGACCAGCTGAAGTTTGACTACCTGCTTGTGGTCGACACAGAGGGGCTTCAGGCTTTAGAGCTGGCTGGAAAATCAAGAATGAATCATGACAATGAACTGGCCACTTTCATCATTGGCCTGGGAAATATGACCCTGATAAATGTATTTGGTGAAAATCCTGCAGAAATACAGGAAGTCCTTCAAGTCGCTGTTGAGGCCATACTTAGAATGAATAAAGTGAGACTGAATCCAAGCTGCATGTTTGTGCATCAGAATGTGACCGACATCACAGCTGCAGAAAAAAATATGGAGGGAAGCAGACGTCTGCTAGAGAAACTGGATGAAGTTGCAGTTTCAGTTGCTAAAACAGAGGGTTATGATTTAAAATGCTTCAGTGATGTGATCAAATTCAACATACAGACAGATGTGCATTACTTTGCCCAGCTGTGGGAGGGAAACCCCCCCATGGCTCCCCCAAACCCACGTTACAGTGAAAATATTGAAAATCTGAAACAGGCCATTCTCAAAGCTGCAGCAGGAAAGAACTGTCTAAAACTCTCAGAGCTCAAAGTCCGTATTAAAGACCTGTGGAGTGCAGTGCTGAATGAAGACTTTGTGTTCAGCTTCAAGAACACACTGGAAATATCAGTATACAGGAGATTGGAGGTCATGTATGGGAACTGGACGTGGTCTCTTAGGAAAGCCTCACTGGTTATTGAGAACAAACTACGCAATAGGATAGAAAATGCAAAACAACTATCGATCAGTCACAGAATGATCCATGAAGAAATAAATGTGACTTTCAGTAACATATTAAGAGAAATGGAAAAGTTCTTTACAAAAGACAAAGACACAAAGATCCTTTCTCAGTGGAAGGAAAGAACTGAAAAAAAAATTCAAGAGCTGACAAATAGCCTAGCTGAAGAGACTAAAATGAGGTTAGACCGAGCAGTACAGCAGAAAAAAAAAGGGACAAAGCTAGATGAATTAAAATCACAGTATGAGGAAGAGCTGTTAAACAAGAGTAAAGATTTGGCTTCTACACTGAAAGATAAGGCCATGAATGAGCTGGACTTCAAAAGAGAGTTTGACTCAATGTGGGGAAAATGGCTTTCAGATCTGAGGGTAGAAACGCCTCCAACTAAAGACGTCAATGTAGAGCAGGAAGTGATGAACATACTGAGTTCATATTTTGAACGTCGCACCATTTATTCCAACACAGACACTGGACATTACACAGAGATTTATAACAGAAGAGATTATTCTGACTATGTCACAGTGAAGAAAGGCATGTTTGGCATTTCATATTATAGTTTGGACACCAAAGATCATGACTCAGTCAGAAAGCTAGTGCAGCAGACAGTGAGAGAAGCCGAGGAGATCATTAGAACTAAACCAGTGGACAAAACAGGCTACAGTGACGCTTACACACAGGAGATTGTGAACTGTGTGAAGAAGAGAGTGGCAGAGTTTAAAGCTGAGAAATTCACCCTGAAGAATGAATTCACAGTGGATCTGTCTCTGTATATCTGTTCCATTGCAGTAAGAAGGTTCACTGATCTTCACAAGGTCTTCAGAGACGCTAATGATCCTGTGATTTACCTGGAAAATAAGAAAGGAGAATTTTTCTCCATCTTCAAGAAGCAATGTGAAGGAGCAACAGCCACTGCTGTGTTTGCAGACTTTGTCTGTAACAAACTCAAGCCGTCTATCCTGCAGTCTGTCTATGATCAAACTGCCATTGATGCAGCTGGAGAAATGAGAGCAAACTTCCCAGCATTCAATGGAAACAGGTCAAACCTGGAAAAACACATCCTGCTTGATCTGGCAGAAGCTGAAAGCTTTGACAGATTCATCACCTACATCGAGGATCCAAAGAAACACTTTTCAGATTTTATAGAAACAAAATTTAAAGAGCAAATTCTGGAAGGGAGAAACCCCAGAATACTGGACATTCTGAGGAACGCTGCAAACATGAAGCAGTTCAGTGTTTCCACAGCCATCCAGAAGGCCACAGAGGAAACTAAACAGAACAAAGGAGATGTGAATGAGTGGCTAAAGATATTTTCACTGGAGCTTCAGGTTGAGATTAAATTTGTTCTGCAAGACCTGAAAGGGGCTTACTACCAAGAAATCACTGACATAGACTTTTTTCACAACATGATAAATAAAGCCCTACAGAGTGTTTTTAATGAAACAACCAGCTGCTTTGACAACATCTCTTCAGTCAGGATGAATGTGTTCAGCCAGAGACCAGAAGATATTCTGAAAAACCAGTTGTGTGGGTGTTGGGTTCAGTGTCCCTTCTGTGCAGCTATTTGTACAAACACCATAGAAGGACATGAAGGGAAACACAGTGTTCCTTTCCACAGACCTGGTGGAGTCAGTGGGAGGTCATGGCACAAGACAGACAATCTGACTATAGACATCTGCACCAGTTTAGTAGCTAGTGATGCTAAAATAGTCCTGCCAGATGGAAAGCGGATCCATTACAAGAAATTCAGAAACTCAAACTATGCCTGTTGGGGCATCACGCCTGACACTTCAGAACAGGCCTATTGGAAATGGTTTGTGTGTCGGTTTCAGGAAGACTTGGAGAAATACTATGGCAAAACTTTTGAGGGAAAAGGAGAGATTCCTAAAGTTTGGAGGAACATCACTAATCAAACGGCCAAAGAAAGTTTGAAGAACAGAATTTGATATAATGATATAATCTCCCACCTATTTTTATATTCTTTCTTTTTGTTATTAATACTAATTTCTCAACACTGCACATCTAATAAAGCTCTGACTTCAGACATATTTTAAAGGAACACATCTTGTAAAGAAGATGTGAAGAAGATACTCAGACTTGTTAATTTGTATCACTGCAAAAAAACAGTAACAGACTTAATAAAGAAATGATTTTATATTATATAATTCCATTACTGGCTGCATGCCATTTGGAGGCATAGACATATAGATGACCATGTGAAGATGGCACACACCTCTAGGGATGGGACTGTTCATTGTTGTGTCTGTTGTTGGTTTAATATAGATATATGTGTTTAGCATGTTATTTTGTGTCTTGGGTTATGAGTGTTTTGTATTAGGGGTTGGCCACCATTAGTAGAGGTAAAGAGCCAATTGTGACCATCACCATTGTTTTCATGGTTTTTTATGTGCCTTTCTGCCTGACATCTCAATAAAGAGCACTACAGCAGAATCATGGCCTCCCTGTGTCTCACTCTATGCAATTGCCACAACACTTAACAAAGCATTACCCTGTTTTATGCAAATAAGGTGGGTCTAATTATAATCTGGATCTAATCTGTTTCTGTATGAAGAACTCGCTCAAAAAGTGATTGAGAAATGATCTTTTCAGTTTGACATTATACTGTACATCTTACTATTACACAGATATATTATACTGTAGGATCAAATATTTTAGAGTTGTATGCTAAATGGAATGACAAGTTTTATGTCCTGTCACACATCTAATACAATTGGTACAGACCCTGTAGATTTCTGCTTAGTTTTTAACTGCTGAATTAAATCAAGCATGTTTGAGGAGAAAATTCACCAAAATATGCAGGATTCTGGCCCTACAGAATCCTGACACCGAGCTAATAAAACAAAACATGACCAAGCCCTATCTTGATATAATTTGTTTTACATGAGGAGGTGGGGTAATGCATTTTTTACTGATGTTTCTCAGTGATTTTAGTCCAGTTCAAATGCATCATGTCACTCATTTTTACAAACTGTGCACTCCTACATCAGTAAAGATTTCAGAACATTTTACCTTCTGTTAAAACCTGAAGAAATAATTTCAGAAGAAATCAAAAACCCAAGCTCAGTGTGTTATTAATGAAAAAATTACATTTTTTTGAAGTTTTCTACTGTTTTCTGGAGTGAAGATGTTGCATAAATCGAGTACCCACTCATTTCTCTGTCGTTTATATCCTGTGCAAATCATTCATAATCATTACAGTTCCCGTCCGAATAGAGCTTCAAAAAGTTAGAAGTGACCTTTTTCTTCTAGAAGACAGAATCTATGTCATAAAAATTTATCTTAAAGGAAACTGTAGTAGTATATACAGTGCAGTGCAGGTACAGTACATCACAACCAGAGAGCGATCAGCTAGTAGCACTGATTTTAATTCTTTGTAAACTGATGGAGCCTAATGATGGAGTTTAGTGAAATGTCAAAGGGATTTAGGAAAGTGAGGTCTACAGTGGATTCTGTAATATATAATATGCAATATTTCAACAGAGAAAAGTATATGACTTTTTTTTTCAAGGAAAGTGCATTTAATTTAATGAAGATGTACACGTATAATTAATTAGATTAGAATTATCATCAGCCTTTTTTAGAGGGAATGAGCTTTTTTTTTTTTTGCCATAGCCAATTAACCATTGTTGATTGTTTCCCTTTAAATATATGGTATAGGTTGTTAAGGAATAAAGCACAGGGTTTCACAGTATGCAGATGATTGTTAGAATATGAAATAGTTACAAATTAAGTTTTCTAAATGCTTCATGATCAACATCACTGCCCTCATTGAGAATAGGAAAGCTGATCTCCAGCAGTAGAGTAATTAATCACTTTCTCCCAGGTTTATCAAAATTAATATTTTATCAAATTTCTATGCACCTTGAATTAGTAAGAGAATTCTATACATACCAAGAGAACATGGCAACCTTGTGATTTTTTTCCATTACTATTTGTCTCCCAGGAAAGAAATTTCATAAACTGAATTCATGTTGTACAAGGTTAAAATTCACTGAGCTCTTCAGTATGACCCATTCTACTGTCAGTGTTTGTCTATGGAGATAGCATGGCTTTGTGCTTCATTTTATAAACCTGTTAGCAATGAGAAAAACATCTGAACTCAACACAAACCTTTGAACATTAAAAGTGTATTAAAAGTTTATGAAAAGATGGGAAGACTGTGAAAATGAAATGGTGTCAAAACATTTTCTAAGCCATCATTGATTATTGGTGTAGCATGCAGGGGATTCAATTTATTACTTATTACTTATACAATTTATTACTTCAATTTATTTATTATTTATCACTTAACTGACTAAACCAAGGAACAGCTCCAGGGAGTGCTAGAGGGTGCAGAAGCCCCCCTGAAAATTGTTCAGCATCCCCATTAGAAACACTTTCATTTGCCACCATTACAACCTATTTTTTGTTTAAACTTTCACTCGTCCATCATGGCTGTAGCACCGCATGTGCTACCCAGGGCTTAAGGACGACACTGAAAGCAGCAGCCATTACTTTAATTTCACACCAAACAAAGTAAATAAAACAATAAAACACATTTTAGTGGCTTCAGCAAATCTTTTCAGCTCTTGTTAAAGCAAGCTTTTCAGCTCTGTCTTCAGTTCTTTTGCTGTTGCTGCTGCAGCTGCTGCTTGCTCTCTCTCAGCTCTTTTTAAAAGGTGCTCACTCTGCCAACCAGACCAGCATCAGCTGGCTCTCTTTAAGGGCCTGGCTGCGTAACAGGGGGCGGGAACCTTCCTCTGGTGCCTCTCGTGGCCTGCACCAGTCCTTGTCCTTCTCCTCCCGCCGTCATTCTCGCATGAGCTTGGGCTTTGCACTCCGCTCCTCCACACTCACGACTCTCCCTGAGGCGTCCTCACCCAGGTTCATTATCACAGGTGTTTGGGCCCATCTTCTTTCCAGCTCTCGTCATTGTCGGGGCCCACGGGGCAGCGCATGACACAATGGCATAAAAGCCAGTCAATCTGTCACTCACTAAATATTCTTGATAAAACATTATCACACTTATTATATTAAAACAAAAAATGTGTACTTTCTGCTTGTAGCTTGTTCAGTCAGACAAATGAAAATAAACCTCCCTCCATCTCTACTTCCGGTTCTGCATCAGTTTGAAGGTTGCCGTGTGGCCCAGCCAATCAGAAATAAGTTCTGTGGTTTTGTGTAATTAAGTAAAACATTTGTTTTGTACCAAATGGTTTGTCAACTTTACAAAAACATTTCTTGTGATATTCACATAAACAATTTGTGTTTCTTGCTAAAAAGTAATTTCATTGCTTAGAACATCCATCCATCCATCCATCCATCCATCCACTTTCCAAGCCGCTTCTCCGTCAGGGTCGCGGGCTTAGAACATATTTATTTCAAACTGAAATAAAATATATTAGATCTAAGCAAGTAGAATCGATGGATTCCATATATGTAACATTGATGTGATTTAATTAAGTTAAGCGATCAAAGAACAAATCTTGCGTGATAAAGGCATTCCACAGGAGGATTTGGGCAGGAAAGCTTGGCAGCTGATATTGCTGAGTACGATTGGGAGTTTTTAAACAGGTAAGCATAATTCATGTTAAAGTTTCATATTATTTAAGTGTTGTGTTCTTAATCCTGTCAGCTGTAGACTGTACAGCCGCTATATATACACAAAGAAAGACAGAAGCGTCGTTAGCTCTCCTTCCAGTTCAGTATGAAACCCACCAAAGCAACGTTAGGGGAGAGAGGAGCTAGCCCTCAAACCAAAACATTCTTTGGAACAGCTGCGGGGTGGGGGAGGCGTGTTGGGGGGCGATTAAAATGTCTTTACATTAACCTTCATTGAAAGCAAAGAAAGTTTTACCCTCTCCTGTAAAGTTACCATTTTGTGGATACTTATTTTTCTTTGGACAAGGACTATAAGTAGGAAATGTATGGCCCTCGCCTTCAAGTTCAGTGTGAAACGATGCCAAACGGCGTTGTTTTTGAAATAGATATCTATAGGCCCTCGCCTTCAGTGTTACCAAGTAGGTTACTGCCCATCAGTTTTACCAAGTAGGTTCCAAATATTAAACCATTATCGAGTGAAACATAGATATTATGGTAATAATAATCGCTTTCCCTGCATATATGAAAGCTGCTCATGCAGTTTTAGGACATGGGACGTGCTTTTAATTCACTTGCATACATGTCATGTGACCGAAACCAGTCATCAGTCAGAGAGCAGTATATTTAGGAGATGCCAGTCTTAAGTTAACTGTTACAAAACATGTTTGCCCACTGTCTGTTTTATGTTTTAATCCTTGAGGATGATGTTGATGCTGGCAGAGAGTGCATCATAAAAGGACTCTGCATGTACCTCAATGAGGACCCTAAGGATCTGGTGCAGGAGTACATGGTGAGTGTGCAAAAGTAGGTGGTGCTTTTGCCACATCTTAAAAAATGAATGTTCATATAAACATGTTCAAAAAAGTAATACGTAATAAGAACTTAATTTTGCTGAACATACCCGTGTTGTCCTATTATTCCAAAAAAGCAGCATATTTATTGGAACTGGCCAGCAAAAAAGTTTAATCGTCTAGTTTTACATTAGAGAACAGATTAAATTAAAACTAAAATTTGACTTAAGTTTAATTAATTAGTAACGTTTTTCCACATCGTCTGGGACTGCGGAGCAGAGGACAGGGAGCTCTGGGTCCCGACATAACCGTATTCAGTGATTATCGTATTAGATGTTTACAAGCCAAGTGAGATGCTGCTGCTAATTGCTGCATTTCTTAGCCCTGAGCTAATGGTTGAATGTCATTTTTAAAACTGTAATTTCTTAATAAGGAGCCTAGAAGAATCTAGAATCTATTTTCCTTTATCCAGGACATGACTGAGGCCAACACAGTGGTGGGCATCTATGTTGCCAGAGAGACTCCCGGCAGTAACTCTTCTGATGTGGGAGTGATCCTCGAGGGTGTGGTGGTGCTTCACGACCTGGAGAATGTGGCCCTTGCAACTGCCATGCTGTTTGGAGTTTTTTACATCTTAAATATGAGGTACCCCTCGAAGCTGCACTACACCATGGAAGTCATTCAAAAGATAATAGTGGAGTGCAGCCGATCTATCAAGAAAGTCCCAAAGCTTGAAAACTAAAGTACACCAGTTAGGAGAACCGTGTTGTTTTTGCTTCACCCTTCCTGTAAAGAAGGGCAGTTCTGCATTCGTGGACTGAGCAATGTGGCTGGTTTTATAGACGTTTGTTTTAATTACTGTGAAATTTTAAGTCTATTTGATTGTTGATTTGTGTTGTGTTTGCTGTTTTACAGTTGTAATTACTGTGCAGTTCTCTACATATTTGATAACACTGTTTTATTGATATGTGATATGTGAAGAATAATGACTATGTTGCTGTCTGCTGAGCTTTGCGTTTTATTTTTTCTAGTTGAAAAGATTTGACATTTTAATGGGTACACCTGCTGTTCTGTTTCTGGAATAAAAGTTTTATAACAAAACTGCTTCTTGTTCTCAATGAAAGAATTTGATATTAGGAATGATCAAAAAAAATGTAAGGTATTAAACAAGACGATACTTGCTGAAATTTGGATTTTTAATCATCTTTATATTTAATTTATAAATTAACCGTTTTTAAATTGATGGAATTTAAATTTTACCATTTTGAAACATTTATATGGAAATATAAAAATACTCTTAAAATTGTAATATTGATATAGTTGTGATTAAATAATGTTGAGGGTGGACTACATGGTCTTGGAATAAAATAATCAAATTTAATTTATTAAATCAAATTTCAGTAGCTTTGTATCAACACAGTACTTGTGTTGATTAAACACACATAGCTTGTCTTGATTTTAACTGTGAATTGTTAAATCAACACAAAGAACAAGTGCTGAAAGAACATAAATAGTTTATTTTGATTGAACACAATTGTGTAAGTTGCTGCCAAACCAAACAATATGTGTGCAACCAATGTCCACTATTGAATAAATCCAATTTGTCATTTTTTTCAGTGTTGGGCAACAAGACTTCCATTTCTCTTTCATTTTTCCATTAAATGGTGGGAGTCCTGTACAGGTGTCTCTCCTTCATATCAGTTCAGTTTTTTTGGTCAAATATACAAATACTTGTCATAAATGTCAAAAATCCTCACTAAATGTCAGAACTAGGCCACATATTCTCAACATTCATGCTCCATATTTCCTGTCTTTATAATTTTAACTACCACCGCCTGATTTCTGAGCTTCTGTGCCTTTAATTAGCAAAACATGAACCCTTATTCCATTGTTGTTTGTTTGATATTTAATTTTATGATTCGATGTGAAATTGTGAAACAGAAGTATTTCTTGATTATTTTTTTTTCACAGACAATAACAGAACCAAAGGCGAGAAGACCCATTTTTCGTTTTTCAATACTGGATTTTGAAATGAAAATCAAATGATGATCAGAAGGACCCGTCATTGCATTGTTTGTTCAGGAGGCGATAAAGTTGAACTGATAAGTGAATCATTCATTTCATGGAATGAATACAGTTCAAAAGAATCGGCTCAGCACAATGAATGAATTCAGCAGGGACGGGTTTGATTCTTTTGAAAGTTTCTGAGTCTGCGCAACGTCGATTGTAGGCACTCGACTACCCGAGGACGCTTCCGCCGTTGGTCTCTCTGTTAGTTTTGAGCCTTTTAGAAGTGAGTTATTTGATCCAGAAAAGGAGGGCGCGTCCCTGAAGAAACGACAGAGATGAATTAATTCGTTGGCTAATGACTATTCCATGTCATCGTCTACAAACATGTCCAGCACTGAGAAAAACCGTAAGTAAAACCGAAAGTAATACAAACAGCGAGGCCCAGAAATTCATGTTCAGTCCAGGGGAGTGAAATGGGTTTAATATGAGACATCAGTAATAGTCTCTGAAGTTCGACGTCTGCTAACACAAAGGACAAAATAGAGAACAGAAAACAACCAAACACGTAAGAACATTCTTCACATTTGAAATGTTCCTCCTAATTAGACGTGTCTGTTTCATTTATTTTTTAAAAACATTCCTAAATTTTCTGAATATTCGTTCATTTAATGCTATTCGTGACTGACAGAGACGAGATATTTCAGAAGAAAATCACGTGCACTTAGGACAAGTGAAATAACTATTGCTTTGAGTTTATTTCACTGGTCCAAACTTTAATGAACCTTTTTCAGTGTATGATACATTTTAACCATTGTTGTCAATTGTAGTACACACACAGACGTGAAATGATATAAAATATCTTAGATAAGATATCAAAAGAAGGTCTTCTATTTAGGGAGGGCAGAATGAAGCGTCGTCGAGCTTTAATTCTTTTCCTTGACTGTGTCGGGAAATGTTCTGAAGCCTCGGAGTATTGAAAACAGCGACATCTGATGGTGTCCAAATATTATAGCAAGCACAAGATTCTGATGAAGCACCAACACACATCATTAATTCAGTCTTGTCGACATAGAAATCTAACAAAACTCTTTTCAGTCCATTTCATTCACTTATCAAAGTGACAAATACTTGACATACTTGATTAGATCAGGTTTTAATAATAGAACAAGCCATGGGAAAGAATGTTTCTGCAGTATAGATTTCAATTTTTTTAATTATTAATTTAGAAGCCACCATTAAAAATATCTGTATGAATTCATGTGTTTGTCAAGGTGGTATAATTGCATTTAGCTATTTTATGATTTGCCAGGAGAGTACCAGGCACAGTTGGCTTGTACAGCACAAAAATATGAGGTGGAGAATAATTGAAAGTGCTTATGTGACATTAGTGCTTGTGAAGGGTGGGAGAATAGGCAAGGGGATGTTTTATCATATTTTATTTATCAATAAGAGTTGTTTCACTGTTTTGTGGGCTGAGTCTGTTCTGCCTGCTACTCTTAAATGAAATTTAAGTGGCCTTGTGTGTTATTGATCATGTTATTCTCTGAAAACAATATAATACTTGCTGTGGTACATAGAACCATGAATGGTAGGTGTGTGTATGCGTGTGAGTATTATACACTGCTCAAAAAAATAAAGGGAACACTCAAATAACACATCCTAGATCTGAATGAATGAATGAAATATTCTCATTGAATACTTTGTTCTGTACAAAGTTGAATGTGCTGACAACAAAATCACAAAAAAATCATCAATGGAAATCAAATTAATTAACCAATGGAGGCCTGGATTTGGAGTCACACACAAAATTAAAGTGGAAAAACACACGACAGGCTGATCCAACTTTGATGTGATGTCCTTAAAACAAGTCAAAATGAGGCTCAGTATTGTGTGTGGCCTCCACGTGCCTGTATGACCTCCCTACAATGCCTGGGCATGCTCCTGATGAGGTGGTGGATGGTCTCCTGAGGGATCTCCTCCCAGACCTGGACTAAAGCATCCGCCAACTCCTGGACAGTCTGTGGTGCAGCGTGACGTTGGTGGATGGAGCGAGACATGATGTCCCAGATGTGCTCAATCGGATTCAGGTCTGGGGAACGGGTGGGCCAGTCCATAGCTTCAATGCATTCATCTTGCAGGAACTGCTGACACACTCCAGCCAGGTCTAGCATTGTCCTGCATTAGGAGGAACCCAGGGCCAAGCGCACCAGCATATGGTCTCACAAGGGGTCTGAGGATCTCATCTCAGTACCTAATGGCAGTCAGGCTACCTCTGACGAGCACATGGAGGGCTGTGCGGCCCTCCTAAGAAATGCCACCCCACACCATTACTGACCCACTGCCAAACCGGTCATGCTGAAGGATGTTGCAGGCAGCAGATCGCTCTCCACGGCGTCTCCAGACTCTGTCACGTCTGTCACATGTGCTCAGTGTGAACCTGCTTTCATCTGTGAAGAACAAAGGGCGCCAGTTGCGAATTTACCAATCCTGGTGTTCTCTGGCAGATGCCAAGCGTCCTGTACGGTGTTGGGCTATGAGCACAACCCCCATCTGTGGACGTCGGGCCCTCATACCATCCTGATGGAGTCGGTTTCTAACAGTTTACCTAACAGTTTTCTAACCATTTGTGGCCTGCTGGAGGTCATTCTGCAGGGCTCTGGCAGTGCTCCTCCTGTTTCTCCTTGCACAAAGGCGGAGGTAGCGGTCCTGCTGCAGGGTTGTTGTCCTCCTACAGCCTCCTCCACGTCTCCTGGTGTACTGGCCCACCTCCTGGTAGCGTCTCCAGCCTCTGGACACTACGCTGACAGACACAGCAAACCTTCTTGTCCCAGCTTGCATTGATGTGCCATCCTGGATGAGCTGCACTACCTGAGCCACTTGTGTGGGTTGTAGAGTCCGTCTCCTGCTACCACGAGTGTGAAAGCACCACCAACATTCAAAAGTGACCAAAACATCAGCCAGAAAGCAGAAAGGTACTGAGAAGTGGTCTGTGGTCCCCACCTGCAGAACCACTCCTTTAATGAGTGTGTCTTGCTAATTGCCAATAATTTCCACCTGTTGTCTGTTCCATTTGCACAACAGCTGTGAAATTGATTGTCAATCAGTGTTGCTTCCTAAGTGGACAGTTTGATTTCACAGAAGTTTGATTTACTTGGAGTTATATTGTGTTGTTTAAGTGTTCCCTTAATTTCTTTGAGCAGTGTATTTGTTTAACTCTGGAGTAAGACAAAATATGGTGCATAAATTACTGGTTGACAATCCATTTGATACTGATAATAATATTTGAGACTGATACTAAAATTTTAGTTAAAAAATTAATTAAGTACAGTTTTGTTATTTGTTTCATTTTCTGTAGTGCATAATGATGATTCAAGTTACAGAATTACAGAGGCTGCAGTCCAGGTAAGTGCTCAATAAGTTAATTAAGAACCACATCTCTGGTAACTTAGGGATATTCCTAAATACAAACACATCATTTGGTGAGGCAGGAAAATTTGAGCTTGTGTATTTATTTATGACTATTGTTCCTAAAAATACTAACAGCAAACAGGTGCTCTATTAAGTACTAAAGGCACTTGTAATGAAGGTGTTGAATAACTGTGAGACTGCAGTAGTCATTAAAAGTGCCATTTTGTGTTGAATTTGGAGAGAGTACTTGTTATATTAGTTGTGTGAAAGTCATTTATCTTAGCAGTAAGCATGTTTAAATGTAGTCATAAGCAGCCATAAGGAGATATCCTATGAGCTAGTTAGAAAAACTCAAGTTCAGTACTTCTTTTTGATGGCTCCCAGCCATGGTATTGATTTTTTTAAAGCATTAAAAAAAAAAAAGAGCAGTCCTGATTTAACTTAATGAAGGATTGATTGAGCCAAACAATATACCAGATTATACTGTAAATGATACTGGTTTGGAAATTGTTAAGCAAACACTTTAACATCCACTATTCATTATGTTACTTGACACTACACATAATTATTTATTGCATAATGTTATTTTTATTTAATTTATATAGCTTTTTCAAATATCATTTTGCTTGAATTCCTAAGTCTTCTGTACTGTACTCTACATGTTGCCACTTTACAATGGTTAACTACAGTTTAGGCCACACATTTAAACAGTGGTTTAGTTTTGCTCTTTAGGCACAATTTTTTAAACAATTTAACATAAACATTTGTCATAACCAAGATAGCTCTTGTTAGAAAACAGTACCTTATTCAAATGAAAATGCTTAGAGCCTTTTTTAATTGTTTATGGTGAAAAATGTTTATGGTGCATTTATGTCTTACCTGTGATGACTTGATACATTGAAGTAATGTTATACATTTATTTGTTCATTTTTTTGCAAATCCCATGTCAGGTTTGGTAGGAAAAGGGTGTTGCAAATATAAAATTTATATGATGACAGTAGCATTTTTAAAATTTGGCGGAGGTTAGGGGGCCTGGGTTGGATAAGTAAATAAAAACAACATACTGCACACAACATAATCTCTTAAATTATTTAAACACTCCAGTTACATCTGTTAACCACAAGTATAGCTTTAGATTTAAACACTGGCACACTCTATACAAAGTGAAAGCAATGACAGATAGCAACTGCTGTTGGGCAGTAACTGGAGAGCTGTGGAAAGAAGGTGGATCTTTACAGAGGTTGTATTGATTTTGCCCAATACAATGCCATCACTAACAGAAAACAAATATAATTAGCTTAAAATTCAACTTAATAGTTGCATAGAAACTTTTTGTTTTCTTGTAATTGTATCAGCACAGCAGTGACACCGATGGTGTTTTAGTGTGTGTTGGGCTGGGGCGAGCAGATCACACACAGCAGTGCTGCTGGAGTGTTGAAACAGTGTGTCCACTCACTGTGACTCTATTGGACACTTGTACTTGGTGGTCTACCTTGTAGATGTAAAGTCAAAAACAGTAGCTCATCTTTTGTTGCAGAGTTTGTTGGTCACCCTCTAGTCCTTCATCAGTGGTCACAGGACACTGCCCACAGGATGCTATTGGCTGAATGTTTTTGGTTGATAGAATATTCTCAGTCCAGCAGCTACATTGAGGTGTTTAAAAACTTCAGCAGCACTCTCCCAAAACAACTATGGTCCCCTTGACTCACTCTGTAAGTACCTTGGGCTCATCACTAATTGAAAGGAACAAAACTTTCTGCAGTTGAATAAAGGTAAAATAGACATTATTTATGTGGGAATAGCAATGAGAGGCACAGATTGCATATCCAGCAATTACCATATCTTGGGATGACTAAAGAAACATTATGAAGACCTCTTAGGACATCAAGGCATGTCTTAAGAAATTAAGACGTCTTTAAGACATATCTACAGACATGGATTTTAAGATGTCTTGGCTATAATAACATCCCAAGATGTCTCAAGATGTAGGATGCATAATGTATTTTTAAATTTTACCTAATTATTTTAAAATAATCTTTTACTTTTAAAAATGTTTAAGGGAATTTTAAAATGTTTTATTTATAGAAAGAAATTCTAGTAAATATATATTTTTAATTATTAAATGTTTATTCTATGTAGGATGCATAATGGTGTTATTTATTTTAATATATATTGTATATTATTTTATAAACATACAAATATTACATACATTAGTACATGCGGTAACACTTTATTTGAAGGCTACCTACATAAGGGCTTCATGATGCATTCATCAGTCACCTTATCCATGCCATGGAGGGAAGAGGGGGTGTTTTCCAGGCATATTTCATCTGATATCAATACAATGTTTTCTGTTATGTACAGTGTTTTAAATGTGTTTAGTGCTGTAAATATGTTCAACGTTTATTAATATTATGTCAGTACAATGTCATTTATTTCATAAAACATCTTATGTCAGGTTGCGAGAACCGACATAAGCACTTAATAAATGTTCAAGTAGTGCTTCATAAACACATTATTCAGTGCTTATGAATGTGTTATGAAGCCCTTATGTAGGTAGCCTTCAAATAAAGTGTTACCGTACATGCTATAGTCATTTAAAAAAAAAATGTAACAAAAGCAATAATAATAATACTACTAATAATAATAATAATAATTACAGGTACATGATTCCCAGTCTGTAACTTTCTCTAAAATGAGCCATTTTATATGAACTCACTAAATGACTGTTTACATTGCAGTGACAGAATTATGCCAAGTTTAGAAAAATGTGGAATTCCCCTTTAAATGTTTCTGTTGCATTAGAAAAGCTTATGGAATTGGTGAAAATTTTTTTCTGAGTTCAGACCATGCCTTCAACATGGTGGTAGTATGAGAGAAGACTCTTATGCACTTATTTTGTAATACAGCATTGCTGCAAAATTAAAAAATCTAATTCAGCGCCTTTAAATACCTTTTTAGAGTAATTAACCCGTAAATGTTTTTTAAAAAATGTGGTAAAAATGTGTTAACACATTTTTTACAATTACTATTTACCGTTGCTTTGTTTTTAATTAAGGTATCATTTTATCAACTTTTAAAATAATGATAAGAAAAACAAGAACACATATAAATACACATAAATTACAATAATGTATTTTAAAGGCATATAGAAAATCAGTTTTACAGTTTTGTATTCCCTTGTTAATCTCTTAAAAATGTTGAATACTTCTACATTCAAATAATTTACTCTGCAATCCAAAGCATAGCCCATGAAAAAGCACCCATATAGCTTTCAAATAATATAGATTACAGTTATTGTTTGTTTTTACAACAGTGTATATGCAAAGTACAATAGCGTCATCACACATGATATGCTCTACAGACAAAGAAAAACATGTTACCTGACTTTGTAGAAATTTGAAATATACGGCAATAAATACACAGTTCCACAAACCAATGTATCTGATTTTAAGGTCTGCTGATATTCTGCATATACACTATGCTAACGTTATTAGCAGTATAGTACTATAAACAATTATAAATGATGGGAAACAATTTTAAGACAAATTCATATGGACTGAAAAGAAAAAGTGACCAACAGAGTAATACAGAGGTCTGAACCCCAGCAGCACTCCTAACATACCTGAGCTAGATTACAGTCAACTGTCAAACACTTAATACCAGACTCAGATGTGCTGGGAGGTGGAATAGAGCCAAGCTATGGACATTTTATGTGGCCATACATGGACATAGGTAACAGGTAACAGATAACTGAATGTGCATGTGTCCACACCATAATACCTGAACACTAATATTATTGATATCACACTGCTAATGCTGTTATATCTCCTTTTAGAGTTAAATCTGTGGTGAGAGAACAGTCAAATTCACAGCCCATCCCTTCTTCCTGTTTTTTCTCAGTGTTAGTCTTCTTTGAGATATGAGGAAAATGCATCTGTTGAAAAATCAATTTTAAGACAATAAATATGAAATTCTTTTTGTATCTGCATACACAAGCAGGCTGAATTTAAAGGGGACCTATTATGCTAAATTTCAATGTCCATAATTTTATTTTTGGGGACTACTATAATATATTTACAAGTTTCAGTGTTCCAGAAACACTTTTTTCTCATACTGTAAATCTTTACTCACCCTGTGTTAGAGCTCCTGTGTCTTTAAGCCCCTCTTTCCTGATGAGCCCAGTATGCTCTGATTAGTCAGCTTGCTCATTTGGTTCTGACTGGTCAAGCGCCAGAGTGGTTCTGCCAATAATGGCCTCCGGTAGATGCAATTCAGTGCGTTGCGTTGTGTGAGGGCATAGTGAGCTTGCTGGAAGGTGGGCAAGAAGTATTATGTTATGGGATTACATCATCTTGTAACAAAGGAAAAGGGCTGGGGAACTCCAGCCCTCAGCCAGCTGAGAAAAGTAGTTTCTGTAGGAGAGAGTTTCTCCCTCTGGCATATACAGTACTTTCAGCTTTGTATCTCACAGGCACAAAGAGCTATATAACACATGTCGTAGTAAAATCAATCACTCGGACACTTGAAGCCTTTGAGTAACTTTATTGAGAGCTATAATACTGGAGCTCTGCTCCATACAAACTGGGCGAGCCCTATATACCCGTCCCCAAACTAGCAGAAAACAAAAAAGGTGCCTTATATGGTTAAATTTTATTTCCTTGGTGCATTTACACACACACACACACACACGCTCCCCTGCCAAATACATTACGTTCCCAGCCCAGGGTTAGCAGAAACACGCACACACACCACTACAAAATACATCATTGTTTTCCCAACTCATAACTGACAGAAACACTATTATTTTCCTTCACACACACTAAATGAAAGGGAAAGCATTATATATTCCCTTTATATGTTAAATATAATGTACAGTATACATAGACTCATCTAAAACTTAGGTGTTTAGTACACAAAGAATTGTGAAAAGTCTATATATAATAATACCTATGCATGTACTCCAGCATGTCACCCAGCTCACAAGTATAGCTGATGTTCAGACAATGACGTTCAGTGCAGTGAAACAAGCATGAGGATGAGGCCACTTGGGTAAGGTCACAGTTGAGTGTTGGCAATGATACAGACTACCACCATACTGGATGAGGCCTAAAGAGAGGATGTTCCTTTGGAAGGGTTGAAAACAAAGCTGATTAGATAATTCTCAATTCTATTGTTTTCATCCTCATGCCTCAGCCACGCATGACAGAAATCATCATTTGCTGTTGAGGCAGGTGTGAGCTTTGTACTGATATCTGTAGCCGTTATAAGCTGTGTTAAAGGAGAATTCCACCATTTATAAGCACAGTTTCATCATTAAGATGCAAAAAGTAGTTTAATAAATGTTCCATTGTGGAACAAGAACCAGACGTTTGAAGAGTTCAATGCCTCTAATCCCTCTCACAGATTATTACATGAAAAGATTATTAATAAGGGCTAAAATCTATTACAGCATGTAATGGTAAAACAGTTTGAGTTTATCCTGTAACCCCTTGTTTCCAGTTTCCAATTGTCTTTACCACACAGGTGAAGATAAATTCAGTGACAGACTCACAGTTGGTTTCCAAGAAATCCAAAAAGAGTGTTTAATGCAGAATGTCACCGGAAATGTATTATAAATGAATAAAAATACAACATTAATTATGCAGTGGTAGCATGAAGTCCGTAAATATCACATGAATAACTGTTAGGCAAGCCCAGGGTAGAGCATGGTTGTTTTGGCTAACAGGCCCCAATGGCAGCAGCCTTACAACGAGCAGAAATGTGGTACACCAACTGAGTACCAACTGAGGTCAATGACGGTATTGCCGCTCTGCCTTCCTCCCCGTCACGCATCTCATTCACAGGTTTATAGGGTGGCACACATCACCTATAGAGGGCGCACACACACAAAACCAACAAAAAAGACATATCAAAACACTTAAATTAAAAGTATTCAGACCCCTTTAAAAGTTTCACTCTTTGTTTCATTGCAGCAATTTGCTAAAATCAAAAGTTAATTTTATTTCTCATTAACGTACACTCAGCACCCCATCTTGACAGGAAAAAAAGAACTGTAGAAATTTTTGCAAATTTATTAAAAAAGAAAAACTGATATATCACATGGTCATAAGTATTCAGATCCTTTGCTGTGACACTCATTTAACTCACTGTCCATTTCTTCTGATCCTCGTTGAGATGGTTCTACTCCTTCATTGGAGTCCAGCTGTGTTTAAACTGATTGGACTTGATTAGAAAAGGCACACACCTATCCATATAAGACCTCACAGCTCACAGTGCATGTCAGAGCAAATGAGAATGAGTTGTGGCAAGGCACAGATCTGGCCAAAGTTACAAAAGAATTTAACACAAAACAAACTGGTCAGTATATATTACTGATTAATATGTAGCCAAGTAAATGTAGATTATTAATATAAAGCACAAATAATACAATTTAGAAATACTCTGGAATGTAGAAATCCGCCAGAGTGTTACTAGAGTACATGTAACTGAGCAAATTAAAATTATTACTGTCCCTCTCTGAACTACACAAACTGATGGACTATATTCAGTTTCACTGTTGTGTGTTTTAGTGCGCTAACCTCACTGGACTGCGATCAGTCTTTTCATTTTAATTCTGAATCAGCCTTTCATTCGTTCCAGCTACCTACCTAAATTCTTCAACTGACTGATTCTGCTGCACACAAGCACAGCATCTCACCAAACCTTATGAGCTTCCATGGCTGTACTATTGGGATGAGACAGCTGTGCAGATGTGAAGCTGAGCATTCACTGTGTTTACAGTGCTGAAAGCGAGTGTTAAGTGATATCTGACGCAGCTGATGGGCATAAACGGGCTAGCCGCTAGCGCTAGCTAACTACATACTCTAATGTAATTCACTCGGCATTTCGACCCAGAAATATAGAACAAAACATGTTAACTCCAACTAACTGTTAGTGAGGCTGCTTTTCTCATTTTATCACTGCTCACCTTTTAATAGCAGATTCTGAGCTTTGCAGTTGGGTCACCAAGATGGTGGCTCCCTGCTGCTAGACAACCAGCTAAACAATGCTAATTCCTAAAAAAAAAAAAAAAAAAAAAAAAAAAAGTTCAGAAAGTGATATTTTACTTGGATTTACTAATCTGTCATCCTGGAATCCCTTGAACAATACAATGTTGTCATCATGAAAAAGGACAAAAAAGAAGATAAATCCAAAGGTAAACGACTCCAAACACCCACCGGTAAGCAACTCCGACCACCCAGCTCACCTGGAGACGAAGAAGAGCCAACTTCACCAACATGCTGCACAGAGGTCAGTCCTATCCTCCTCTCCATTAACAGCAAACTCTCAGCCCTAGATGTGAGGCTATCCCTGGCTGAAAAACTTCAAAGAATTCCAAACAATCCTTGAAAGTTTAGAGGTCAGCCAAGACTCTGACTAAAGAAAACAAAACAAGTGCAGCAGACCCTCAGTGAACTCGCCACCCAAATACCGGCCATCATCAACGACAACAATCAAATGAAAGAAACAATCTTGGATTTACAGGCGTGCAGTATGATAGACAACATTGTCTTCTCTGGCATTCCTGAACACACACCAGAAAACAGAAACAGGAACAGAAACAAAAGGAGACACAGGAACAGGAACCACAACAGGAACGGGAACAGACACAGACACAACAGCAGGGAACAGGACAAAACCAGGGACCAAACAGGGCAGAAACAAAGGAACAGAAACGGAAGACCCAAAAGGAGGAACAGAAGGACCACGGGGAACAGAGACAGGAGAAACAGGAGGCCCACGGGGAACAGACAGGAAAAATGGGAGGCCTATGGGGAACAGAGACAGGTGAGGGCGGAATGGGTGGGAACAAAGAGACTGTAATGTCCATGGGGGCAGGCGGGCCTGCTACGACATCCACGGGGGCAGGCGGGCCTACTACGATGTCCACTGAGACTGGCGGCGGGTCCAGAGGCGCGGCGACTGGCGGCGGGTCCGGAGGCAAGGCGATGGGTGGCGGGTCCGGAGGCATGGCGACGGGCGGCGGGTCCGGAGGTGCAGGTTTGCCACAGGGTGCAGAATCTGGAACTCCGGCTGGGTACATTGGCTCCAACCTGGAGGAACACACAGACACGGAACCCACTCAGCCATTCCCAAGGCTCACTCAAGCTATAGGCAGCTCGCAGTGGCACTTGAGAACAAGCCGAGTACCGTCGTACGGGTTTTCTGTATGCTCCAACCGTCTGACCACGTCTTGTGCTGCAGGTCGCTCCTCCCTGCAGCAGCGCTCAAGACGGGCAGACCCAAGGCGCTTACCTGAGGTTTCATTATCCGGACGGAAGGTCCTTCGCTTTCTTGCGAGACCAACGAGACGCTCATGTTCCCTCAGCACCAGGGGATTTGCTCTCACTGGCAGGGCGGCGTTGGGACGCGGGTAACTCGGGCTGCGTGGAAACAGCTGGAGTTTCGTCCCAACGGAACTGCCACAAGCCAGTATGTCGCTTACCCACTGCATCCTGTGGTGGCCGGTCTTTATGTAACGTGGAGTGATGAGGTGGACACGTGCGGAGGTAAGCGACTTTATTAAGGGCAAATCCAGGGTCATGGTCAAAACGGTCCAGGGTCACATATCCAATACGGACAGATCGGGGGACAGACATGACATAAACCAGAATCAAATAATAAATAGCGGCCGAGACATCAAACAAAGACCAGCAAACACAAGAGGCAAACACAGGGCTTAAATACACAGGGATAACGAGGGTCAGGTGAAAACAATCAGGGGAGGAGTTACCAAACAAGGGGCAGGACTTAAAGCAAAACAAAACACACATGGACCGGACTGGGAGGGGCTAATCGTGACAACTCGCCTCACTATTTAATAGAATAACTGCTGAAATAAAGCATAACAATATTTTACCATCTGAAATGAACACCGCTATAATTTCACTTCATCTCAATCCTAACAAAGAACCCACCATACCCTCCAGCTACCGTCCACTATCACTCAGACATAAAAATTATAAGCAAGACCTTGGCAACTAGATTAGAAACAGTTATCCCATCACTTATACATCCCGATCAGACCGGCTTCATCAAAGAAAAACATTCAACCACTATCATGTGCGGACTACTTAACCTGATACATGACACATCGATGCACAAATCAGAAACTGCATTAGATGTGGAGAAAGCTTTTGATAAAGTCAATTGGAAATTCCTGTTCACCACTCTGCAAAAAATAGGGTTCGGAGGATCATTTATTAACTGGATAAAAATTCTTTACACTGCACCCAAGGCCACAGTTGATATTAATTGACTAATATCACCAAATTTCATACTGCACAGAGGTACTAGGCAAGGATGCCCCCTCTCACCTATCCTATTCTCAATTTTTATAGAACCATTGGCAGCAGCCATATGACAAAACACAAACATAAAAGGTATCCAAACCCAAACTGTGGAACACAATCAGTTTATATGCAGATGACATCCTACTGTTTTTGCAGACCCCCCCCCTCAGTTCCTCAAACCATACAAATTATTGAAAAGTAATCCAAAATCTCCAATTACTCTATTAACTGGACTAAAACTACTATACTACCAATCAACATGAACTTATCAGATACAGCAGCACAGTTTCTTCCTTTCACCTTGAGCACCCAATATATCACATATCTGGACATCAAAATTTCCTCCCAGCTGTCAGAATTGCCTAAACTCAATTTTAATCCATTACTCTCAACTATAAACAATGATTTCAAACACTGGATGAACTTTCCACTATCCCTTATTGGCAGAATATCTACAGCCAAAATGACTGTATTACCAAAAGTATTCCCATTCAAGATTCCAATTCAACCTGACTCAACCTGGTTCAAACCCTTAGACTCCATTATCTCCAAATTTAACTGGAAAAATAAACTACCTAGAATCAAATTAGTTACATTACAGAAGCACAGAACCCAGTGAGGCCTTGAAGCCCCCAATTTCCAACAATATTTCCTAGCAAATCAATTACAAAAGATAAAAAAATGGATAAAACCTAATCAAACAAATGAACTATGGAGAGCAGCAGAACAAGCTTTAAATAATGAAATACAACTCTCAGACTTACCATTCATCAGTACAACACTCAAATGCCACTCCAGTTTCAAAAATCCAATGATAGCATCAACAGTGAAAAGTGGAAACTGCACAAGATCACTGACAGTATAATTTCTCCCTCCAAAAATTAAAAACAAAAAATATATGCTATATATAAGTCTAATATATATATATATATATATATATATATATATATATATATATATATATATATATATAAAACTAATTTCAGAATTCCTAAACATCTCCTCCACAAAAAAATCTAAAATTTATAAATTCCTATCTGAGTTAACAATTATTACCAAACAATTTATGTACCAAAGAAAAACTGGGAAGACGATCTTTTGATTACTCCCTCTACCATCCTCTGGGCAAACACAATTAGTATGACTAACAATACTAATCTACACCTCATACAATATAAGGTCATTCACAGAATACACTACACTGGGCAAAGTCTCTATAAAATAGTAATAATAGACTCTGAAATCTGTTTACACTGTTCACCAAATGCTCCAGACAACTATATACATGCTTTGTGGTGTTGCACACCAGTCAAGTACTTCTGGCAACTTGTTATAAATCAACTAACTCAATTTTTAAAATAGCCCATCTCCCCATCCACATAGCAGACTCTGCCTGTTAGGTGACACATCATCAGTCCATATAAACAAGGAAGAAAGCAGAGTACTTTTGGTGGTGCTAACCATCGCTAAAAAGACTATTCTGACAAACTGGAAAAGAAGGAAAAAGATCACCATCAATCAACGGGAAAAACTTTCTAATAGAACACATAGCAATGGAAAAAATCTCTCAAACAGATCTCACGAATACGAAAAAACATGGTCACCACTTAACAGCATTCTACAACCACCTTAACTTCCAATGGCTTTTATACCTATTTTAGACCGCTACCCGAATGTTCCTGGTCTCTCTCTCTCTCTCTCTCTCTCTCTCTCTCTCTCTCTCTCTCTCTCTCTCACACACACACACACACACACACACACACACACAGTCACACACACACACACACACACACACACAGTCACACACACACACACACACACACACACACACACACACACACAATTAAATTTATATGGCAGGTATAACAAATAGCTAAAGCTCAATTCATTCTCAGAGGGTACAAATATAATAATTATTTCCCCCCCTTTTTTCTCTTTTCCTTTTTTTCCCTGTTTTATGTGTTTTGTATGTTTCTTTAATTTATTTATTTTACAAATTTCTACCATTTTTTTTCATCCTTTATTCCCCCTTGTAATTTTTGTTTGCTTGTATGTTTTCAATTTGTTGTCCTCCCTCTACAGGATGGCAGCATATACTATACTATACCAGTAATAAAGGAAAATTTGTCCTCCAAAGAGGAGGGGTGGTGGCGGAATTTAAAATAAATAAATAAATGAAAGGACATTTGGATTTAAATGAAAGGACAGCAGAGAGCGCTTGTGCTTCAAAACCGAATGTCCAAGATGCTCTAGTCTGAAACTCCCGCCAGTCATTAGTTTGTCCTGCCATCTTTTTTTCGGTTAGCGCCTCTGCTGGACTGAATGAACTGTGCTGCTTTATTTTTGTTTGTTTGTTTATTTTTTAATCTAGACAGAGAAGAAAAGTGCAAAGCCTTGAAATACATAACACAGCTGTACAAGATTTTCATATAAAGCATCCAGATGAGGCTGTGTTTAAATATATTAAAGTCAAAGTATGAAGTTGGACATTTAAACTAAAATCTGTTTATTATGTAATTTTTCATGGTGAAACAATAGAGATCTATATACTGCTACTCAAATACATTAGTTTATTATTGTTTGTGTTTTCCAAATACCTGGAGATAATAATTTTGAAAGTCATACATAGTATATAAGAGTTTGTTCTCTTCCTGCTGGGCCAAATTAAAAGTCTTAATGATCTAATGGTCTTAATGATTTGTTGCAAACAAGGATGGCTATGAAAGTAATACAAAAGGATATGGAGGAATTAAAAGACGCCATGAACATGATGTCTGGTTAGTTGGCGACATTGACTAAACAACAGATAACTATAACTGAACTACTAAATGAAATTAAATCAAGCAGCTTAAAATACTAAACATGGAACAAGCCAAAAGAATTGAAATTTTGGAAAACAGACTCCGACTGCTCCGACTTGGAGCAGTTTTCTCGAGTAAATGATGTCATGATAACAGGATTAGAAATAAAACCACAGAGCTATTCACAGGCTGTGAGAAGGAGCAGGAATGACAACAATTTAGAACATGAAAGTACAACAGAGGAGCAGGTAATTACATTCCTGCAGAGTAAAGACATTGAAATTGAAAAGGAGAACATTGAATCTTGTCATACTCTACCAATCAAAAATCAGAGAGGAAAGTTTGCGGTAGCACCAATAATCATTCGGTTCAATAATAGAAAACATAAGATTGATTTGCTGAAGCAAGGAAGAAATCTGAAAGGTACAAGTGTTTATATTAATGAACATCTCACTAAAAAGAATGCAGATATTGCCAAGAAAGCCAGATTACTAAGAAAACAGAACAAAATCCAGGCAACATGGATAATGGACTGTAAAGTTTTTATAAAAACAAAAGATGCCCTGAGAATGACAAAGATCTATGGATTAGATCCTTAGAGCAATTAGACAGGTTAGAAACTGATAAGTAGTGATGCACAACAATAACAGTAAAATTACAGGAATAAACATGGGTTTACAAATGCTGTGCTTAGATAAATATAAAAAAGGAAGGAAAGGGAAAAAGATTTAAAATATATGATGTAGATACTATGGTTGATGCAGATTTTTTTCCAGTGATTGAGGATTGTCACTATTATAATGAGGAGCAATTCAATGACAATAAAATGGTAAAGGGAGGTTTCTCTATTATTCATTTTAATAGTAGAATCATGAATTCAAACTTCTTAAAAATAACAGACTATTTAGAACAGTTAAATAGACATTTTAGTATAATAGCAGTCTCAGAGACCTGGCTCAACGATGAAAACATAAATAATTACAAAATAAAAGGATATAGACCATATTATATGAATAGAAGCAATAAAAGAGGTGGGGGGTTGCTTTATTTACTGATATTAAATTAAAGTGTAAACTTAGGGACAAAATGTCAATAACTTTTGATGGCGTAATGGAAATGATTACTGTTGATATATTAAATGAAAATTCTAAAAATATAATAATTGTGTGTACAGGTCAAATATTGACTTATTTACAGACAAAATCACTGAGGACTTGGAATGTAATTGTAACAAAACAGTTTTTCTGTGTGGAGATTCCGGAGTCAAACCGATTCAAATAATATTAGTATGTTTATTAATACAATGTATAGCTTAAGTCTTTTTCCTTTAATAACCAAACCAACAAGAATTACAACCCACAGTGATACAGTGATTAATAATATCTTTACAAATATAAGAAAAGAAGAGGTGTTGAGTGGGATTTTGATAACTGACATAAGTAATCATTTGCCAGTGTTTGCAATTTGTAAAAATAATCAGTGCAGTGAAAAAGCTGTTTTAATAAAGAAGAAAATGATAAATACTTCAAAAAAGCTTTGGAGAAATTGAAAGACGATTTAAGAAAACAAAACTGGAAGGAAGTCTATGTTGATGATGTAAATAGAGCATATGATGTGTTTATGAATACTTTGGAAATGTTGTATGAAAAAAATTGTATGCAAACAAACTGTGCCAGGAGATATGTTGTTGACAAGCCATGGATGACGAATGGGTTAAGGAATGCCTGTAAAAAAAGAATTATTTGTAGTCTTGAAATTGAGAACAAAAGAGAGAGAGATATAAGAAGTATAAAAACAAGTTGGTATGGATTATAAGAAAGCATAAGAAGGAATATTATAGTGAATTATTAAATAAAAGTAAGGGTGATATGAAAGCAACATGGGGAGTAATGAATAGTGTTCTGAAAAATCATAAAACATCTTCAGATACTCCACAGTATTTTGTAAAAGAAGACAAAGAAATATTGGATCGAAGTGAAATAGTAAACGAATTCAATCAATATTATTTGAATGTTGGCCCAAGTCTTGCAGCTAAAATACCAAAAGTGGATAACAATATAAATCATACTGTCATGGGTTGCGTCGACAGCATCTTTCTTGGTGAAACTGATAAAGAAGAAATACTGAGTATTGTTAAAAAATTTGCAGATAAAAGATCAAAAGATTGGGTGGATATGGATATGATGTTAGTGAAGGATATAATTGGTTGTGTTATTGAGCCGTTTACATATATATGTAATTTATCATTTTCAACTGGAATATTTCCGGATAATATGAAAATAGCTATGGTAGTTCCTCTTTATAAAAATGGTGACAAATGTGTCTTTAAAAATTATAGACCAATATCCTTGTTGCCACAGTTTTCAAAAATTTTAGAGAAATTATTTGTAAACATATTAGATCTATTCATTGATAAACAACATATATTAAGTAGTAGTCAGTATGGGTTTAGGTCAAATAATTCAACATCAATGGCTTTCATAGAATTGATGGAACAAATAACAACTGCGGTTGATCAAAAACAGTATTGTGTTAGCATTTATGTTGATTTAAAGAAAGCATTTGACACTATTGACCACAGTATTCTTCTTGAAAAGCTGAATAAATATGGCATTAGAGGAACAGCACTAGAGTGGGTATCTAGCTATCTAAAAAATAGAAAACAATTTGTACAAATAAATGACGTACGTTCCGATCTTTGTAAGATTATATGTGGAGTTCCTCAGGGTTCTGTACTTGGTCCAAAGTTATTTATTTTATATGTAAATGATTTGGTAAATGTCTCAGGATTCTTTAAATGTATTTTATTTGCTGACTATACCACATTTTTTTGTTTGGGTAAAGATATTGAACAGATGTGTGTTATGATACAGACAGAATTTGTGAAAATACAAGCTTGGTTTCAACTTAATAAATTAATTAAATTTGGATAAAACAAATTATATGATATTTAGTAACAGAAAGAAAATTATCAATGTTTCATTTAGAGTAGAGGGTGTTGAGATTAGCAGAGTCAGTGAGGTGAAATTTTTGGGTGTCATCATTGATGAAAAGCTGACATGGAAACCCCACATAAATTATTTAAGAATAAAAATCGCTAAATCCATTGCGGTGTTGTACAAGGTAAGGGAGTTATTTAACGACAAAGCTCGGTATATGTTGTATAATGCAATAATTGTTTCACACTTGATTTACTGTATTGAAATCTGGGGGAAGCGTGCAAAACAATTACAAATTCTATTTTTGTTCTACAGAAAAGAGCTGTAAGAATTATCACAAGAAAACATTACACACATCCATGAAATACATTGTTTTATCAGTTGAAATTATTGAAATTCTATGATTTAGTTGACTTTAATATTGTATTGTTAATGTATAAGGCTCATAAAAACACATTACCTTCAAACATTCAATTAAATTTTGTTAAGAGAAATAGCTGCTATAATCTTAAGGGGATAGAGATGTTTGTAAAGCCTAAATTTCGAACCAGTTTGAAGGAGCGGTGTACTTCAATTCAAGGAATAAAGTTATGGAATAACCTGGAGAGTGAAGTTAAAAATGCTAGATCAATGCATGTCTTTAAAAGGATGATAAAAGTTGGTTTGTTTAAATGGATAAACTTTATTGTTTTTTGCAAATATTCACTCACTTTGAATTTGATGCCTGCAACACGTTCCAAAGAAGTTGGGACAGGTGCGTGTTTACCACTGTGTTACATCACCTTTCCTTTTAACAACACTCAATAAGCGTTTGGGAACTGAGGACACTGATTGTTGAAGCTTTGTATGTGGAATTCTTTCCCATTCTTGTTTGATGTACAACTTCAGTTGTTCAACAGTCCGGGGTCTCCGTCGTCGTATTTTGCACTTCATAATGTTCCACACATTTTCAATGGGAGACCAGTCTGGACTGCAGGCTTTGAACTTTGCACTGATAACAATCCGGACAGTCCTTTTCCTCTTTGGCCCGGAGGACACGGCGTCCATGATTTCCAAAAACAATCTGAAATGTGGACGCGTCAGACCACAGGACACTTTTCCACTTTGCGTCAGTCCATCTCAGATGAGCTCAGGCCCAGAGAAGCTGGCGGTGTTTCTGGGTGGTGTTGATATGTGGCTTTCACTTTGCATGGCAGAGTTTTAACTTGCACTTGTAGATGGAGCGACAAACTGTGTTCACTGGCAGTGGTTTTCTGAAGTGTTCCTGAGCCCATGTGGGAATATCCGTTACAGAATGATGTCGGTTTTTAATGCAGAGCCGCCTGAGGGATCGAAGGTCACGGGCATTCAATGTTGTTTTTTTGACTTGGTGCTTACTTGCAGAGATTTCTCCAGATTCTCTGAATCCTTTGATGATATTATGGACTGTAGATGATGAAATTCCTGAATTCCTTGCAATTGCACGTTGAGAAACTGTTGGACTACATGCTCATGCAGTTGTTCACAAAGTGGTGAAACTCACCCCGTCCTTGCTTGTGAACGACTGAGCCTTTCAGGGATGCTCCGTTTATACCCAATCATGACACTCACCTGTTTCCAATTAACCTGTTCACCTGTGAAATGTTCCAAACAGGTGTTTTTTTTCTTAGCATTCCTCAACTTTCCGAGTCTTTTGTTGCCCCTGTCTCAACTTCTTTGGAAAGTGTTGCAGGCATCAAATTCAAAATGAGTGAATATTTACAAAAAAAAAAAAAGTTTATCTGTTTGAACATTAAATATTTTGTCTTTGTAGTGTATTCAATTGAATATAGGTTGAAAAGGATTTGCAAATCATCGTATTCTGTTTTTATTTATGTTTTACACAACGTCCCAACTTCATTGGAATTGGGGTTGTAACTCTGGGCAGCCCTGATAAATTTAAGAAAATTAATAGTGTAAATGTGTAGTGTGTAGATGTTGAAGAGAGTAAACTAAGTGCTTATTTTGCATAAGTTTTGGTTGTACCTAATATCTAAAGTACCCAGGTTAGATGTCCAGTACACTTATTCCTATTAAAGTTGTTTTATCTTGGTTCCTATCTTGTTGTCTCTGGTTACAATTGTACATTTGAAAATAGATCAATGTGTTAATCATGGCATGTTTTCTGCAAATGAGCAAAAGACTGTGACTGACTGTGACTACCATTTACTGATGGAGATAAATGAAAAGTTATTCTACCATGAACTTCAGTGATATAAGGAAACAATTTTAAACATTTTAAGGTAAGGTAAATGGTTAATTATAGAATTATTAGAATTATTTTTTTCTTTTGCTCTTTTGCTACTGTAAACACATGTCTGCAATAATCAAAAAACAAAAAAACAGCAACAAAAAAATCACAAAAGTAGTGCAAGTAAAACCTTTAGTGAATGTTCTTTCAGTAATATTAAACAAAAAAACAGAAGATTCCAGCAGACTGTTTCTTGAGCACACACTAGTTATATTCTTGCTACTATCTTCATTAAGGAGTGCTGTGGTAATTATGTTAATCCTCTGTTGAACTTTTCAGTTTGGCAGTACCACAGGAATACTACACTCATACCACAGGACTTTTTATAGTGGACCTCTCTTTGGTCTTAACTGAACTGTCTTAAGACGCAACATCTCTATGTCTAAAGACAAAGTGATGTCTTAAGTCATGCCTCATCTTCAAGACACACAAAATGATTACGTTTGTGTCTTAAGATGTTAACTTTCATGTCTCAAGGCAAAGACAGTGTCTTCACTCATAAGTCTTAAGATGTTCTTGAATTGTCTTGACATAAGAAAATGTCTCATGACATCTTATAAACACTGTCAAGACATCTTAAGACACAGTGGCAGTTGGGTATGTAGTAGTATATTTACTGAAAATTCAAGTAATTCAAGTAATTACAAGTAATTGCTTTATTGAAAATTAAAACATTTGAAGTGGGCAAAAATCACTTGTGTCAGTTCACATGAAATCTGTCTGGTTTTTGTTGTTGTTGTTGTTGTTTTTTCCACATTGGACATTCTATTCATTGTAGAACTGCTTTATCCAGAACTGTCCCAGTGTTCTTGAGATCAACTGTGAAATATGTGAATGTCTCCACACATGATAGGAAGATTGAACTGTCCGTTGATTCCCGAGTGCAGTACATTCACTGAAATATGTTTTTCTATTTTGAATGACCTGAGGGATCAAATGTTGAATCTGACCATTTTATTGACAGTACCACACACCAAAATTAAAGATTTGCTTCAGATTGCATTTTCCTTTAAAGAAAGTAGGTGTGAGCAAAAGAAAACATTCCACTTCTGCATCTATGTATAAAAAGTCACTTCGTTTTCTGATTGACAAACAAAAAATAGATATACTTTATTGGTCAGGTGAAATACAATGAGGTCCATAGTTGTGTCCGTAGCTCATAAGTATGAATAGTTCACATTTCATTACTCTTTTCATAAAAATGGGTGGTTTACTGTTTAATTTCAATAATAATATGTTGTTCTTTTTAACAGGACAGTGTAGGTCAGATGTCAGAAGATGGGACACAGAATGAAGATGTCAATATCCCGGACCTCATCTGCAGACTTAATCTGAGTAATTTCTATCAGCATAAATTAACAACAGCAGATGAACTCAGTATAAGCAGGACTTCATTTCAAATTGAAAAGCTCCAGACACAAAAGGAGCCACTAAAAGAGGAAGACTTGGCCTTTTTGTACCTACATAAATTATTAACACTGGATTACAGAGCCAAATACATTACAATAAATAGCACAGGTGTCAGAAGTGATATTGAGGAAACATTTCATATGACTGAAGATTTGAATGATTTTCTGAATGAACATGATTATAACAATAGTAATAATGACAATGACAATATTCTGATTCACCCAATGGATGTCCAGATGGCAGTTTTCCACTGTGCTGACAGTTTCCTGAGGCAGAACATGGTGACTAAACTCTCCTCCTGTCAGTACGCTCTGCCACTGCTGGTCCCCAGTCCTACATCTACAGACATAGAACTCCCTCTCTGGACCTTTCGGCAGATCAAGAAGACCTGGAAGTCAGTTGGTGGTCTCAGCACATCATTGCCAGTCTGTCAGATTAAAGCTCCAATGGTGTTTTTCTGCAGGCTGGGCTCTGTTTCCACTTCCAAATCTCAGCTGCTGAATTCTGTGATTAACCCAAAGCACAACACCTTCTTCCACAGAGACAGTCCAGGCAGCAGCAAGAACCATCTTTTCATGGAGGGGCTGGTGGAGATTGCCTGGTACTGTCCCGCAGGGAACAATGATGACATTTTCAAAGAGTGCATTGCTTTCTGCAATCTTCATGGAGATGCTGTAGAGCACAAAGAAAAAGTCGACTATATGACTGAACAAGCCACAGTCAATATTGTCCTGATGCAAAATTTAAAGCCTGATGAGAAAGGCAAGGAGTTGTTATTGAAGCTTCACTGTTCTTCAAAGCCTTTGATCTGTGTCATCAGTGATCTAAAGAAAGGTCCACTTAAGATGGGAAATAAAAATAGCATAAAAATAGGACTAAAACACAGAAACCAGGCAGAGCTACATAAGGAACTGATATCAGTAATCAGTAACTGTTTGCAGAAATGTAATTCAGCTCCCACTTTCAGTCTTGAGGCAAGTTCAGAACTGGCTAAAAGTTATAGGTTCAGAGTTGATGAAGACAGTCAGGAATGCCAGGCAGGAAAGACTGGAGCTCTGGAGGTCATAAAGCTGCTGAAAGGAGGAGACATCTCCCGAATCAAGGCCAAGTTCCTGCCATGTCAGGGGAAACTGTGGCAGGAGTGGAGCAGGAAGAACAAAGAACAGTATCGCTTGTATGGAGATGTAGAACAGACAAAGAGCAAAATACAGGAGCACATGAAATCAATACGGAATCAACAAAGGAGGACTTCACTAGACTTAATGAAAGCTGTTTGTAAAAATTTTACCTTCAAGCAGAATTCAAAGAAAATGTACTTTGTGAAATGGCTTGGAGTCCACCTGGACTTATTATTTTTAGAGAAGCTTTCAGAAGTTACTCAGCAATATTACAAACAGTTGTCAGACCTGCAACTTTTGAAACAAAAACGAGAAATAACTGATGAGTTCAGAAAAAAGGAGGAAGAGCTTGAAAGACTATCAGAGAAGGTGGATGCAGTGACGTTTGGTCTGGAGCACATAGTGAGAGAAATGGGTCAGATTTATGAGGCCTGGGCTGAAACTCCTGACAGAATGACAGCAGATGTTTCTGCTTTCCCTGCTGTGGCTGCAGATCTCCTGATCTCTGGACATCCACTGGAGCTGATGGATGGAGATGCTGCTCATGTTCCTCTGACCTGGATACAGTCTGTTCTGGACAAGGTCACTGAGAGACTGGGAGACCAGAGAGTGTTCGTGCTGTCTGTTCTGGGTCTGCAGAGCTCAGGAAAGTCCACCATGCTGAACGCCATGTTTGGGCTGCAGTTTGCTGTGAGTGCTGGCAGGTGCACAAGAGGAGCTTTCATGCAGCTGATCAGAGTGAAAGAAGAGGTTAAAGACCAGCTGAAGTTTGACTACCTACTTGTGGTCGACACAGAGGGGCTTCAGTCTTTACAGCTGGTGGGCAAACAGTCAGGACTCACTCATGACAACGAACTGGCCACTTTCGTCACTGGTCTTGCAGATCTGACCCTCATAAATATCAAGGGGGAAAATCCAGCAGAAATGAAAAACATCATTCAAATCGTAGTTCAGGCATTTCTAAGAATGAAGAAAGTAAAACTGACTCCCAGCTGCATGTTTGTTCACCAGAACGTTGCAGATATCAGTGCTGGAGAGAAGAACATGGAGGGAAGAAGACAACTGCACAAACTACTGGATGAAATGACTCATTTGGCTGCAACTCAAGAAGTGTGCAATGCTGAGTTTTTTACTGATGTGATCAAATTCAACATACAGACAGATGTGCATTACTTTGCACAGCTGTGGGAGGGAAACCCCCCCATGGCTCCCCCAAACCCACGTTACAGTGAAAATATTGAAAATCTCAAACAGGCCATTCTCAAAGCTGCAGCAGGAAAGAAATGTCTAAAACTCTCAGAGCTCAAAGTCCGTATTAAAGACCTGTGGACTGCAGTGCTGAATGAAAACTTTGTGTTCAGCTTCAAGAACTGCCTGGAGATTGCAGCATACAGGAGATTGGAGGTCATGTATGGGAACTGGACCTGGGAGCTCAGGAAAGAATTGCTGTTAATTGAGAACAAACTGCACAACTGGGTTGAAAATGGAAAAGTTGTAGCTATTGATCCAAAACTGATTCATGAAGAACTCAGCAGTACTTTCTGTGATGTGAAGAACAAGACAGAAATATTCTTCACTGAAGATAAAGACGCTGAGATCCTTTCACAGTGGAAAGTAAGAACAGAGAAGAGAATTAAAGAAATACATCATAATCTCATTGAAGTTACTGCAAAAAAATTGACTGAACTCATTAAAATGAAGGCAGCACGTAAAACACTAGATGATAAGAAAACCCAGTATGAGAATGAGCTGTTCAACAAGAGTAAAGATTTGGCTTCTGGACTGAAAAGTGAGGTCATGAATGAGACGAGCCTCAGGACAGAATTTAACTCAATGTGGGGGAAATGGCTTTCAGATTTGAGGGCAGAAATGCCTCCAATTATAGATGTCAGTGTAGAGCAGGAAGTGATGAACATTCTGAGTTCATATTTTGAAAGTCACAACATTTATTCCAACAGAGGAAGTGCACATTACAAAAGAATGTATAAAAGGAGAGAATATTGTGAGTATGTAACATTGAAGAAACATTTGGTTGTTATTTCATACATACTGGATATCAAAGATAATGATTCAATCAGAGAGCTGGTGCAGGAGACAGTGAGAGAAGCTGAGGAGATCATTAGAACTAAACCAGTGGACAAAACAGGCTACAGTGACGCTTACACACAGGAGATTGTGAACTGTGTGAAGAAGAGAGTGGCAGAGTTTAAAGCTGAGAAATTCACCCTGAAGAATGAATTCACAGTGGATTTGTCTCTGTATGTCTGTGACATTGCAGTAAGAAGGTTCACTGATCTTCACAAGGTCTTCAGAGACGCTAATGATCCTGTGATTTACCTGGAAAATAAGAAAGGAGAATTTTTCTCCATCTTCAAGAAGCAATGTGAAGGAGCAACAGCCACCGCTGTGTTTGCAGACTTTGTCTGTAATAAACTCAAGCCGTCTATCCTGCAATCTGTCTATGATAAAACTGCCATTGATGCAGCTGAAGAAATGAGGACAAATTACACAGCATTCAATGGAAACAGGTCAAACCTGGAGAAACACATCCTGCAGGATCTGGCAGAAGCTGAAAGCTTTCAGCTATTCATCACCTACATCGAGGATCCAAAGAATTACCTTTCAGATTTTATAGAAGCAAAATTTAAACAGCAAATGCTGGAAGGGAGAAACCCCAGAATATTGGAAATTCTGAAAAATGCTGTAAAAATGAAGCATTCCAGTGTTTCCACAGCCATCCAGAAGGCCACACAGGAGACTAAACAGAACAAAGATGTGCATAAATGGCTGGAGAGGTTTTCACAGGAGCTTAAAGATGACAAATTTACTCTGAAAGACCTGAAAGGGGCTTACTACCAAGAAATCACTGACATAGACTTTTTACACAAAATGACAAATAAAGCCCTACAGTGTATTATTAATGAGACGACCAGCTGCTTTGAAAACATCTCTTCAGTCAGGATGAATGTGTTCAGGCAGAGACCAGAAGATATTCTGATTAAACAGTTGTGTGGGTGTTGGGTTCAGTGTCCCTTCTGTGCTGCTATTTGTACAAACACCATAGAAGGACATGATGGGAAGCACAGTGTTCATTTCCACAGACCTGAAGGAGTCACTGGGTGGAAGTGGTACAAGACAGACAATCTGGCTGTAGACATCTGCACCAGTTTAGTAGCTAGTAATGCTAAAATAGTCCTACCAGATAAAAGGTTTGTCCCTTACAGGACATACTGGAAAGCTGGACCAGAATATGCTTGTTGGAACATCACACCTGACACTTCAGAACAGGCCTATTGGAAATGGTTTGTGTGTCGGTTTCAGAGAGACCTGGAGAAATACTATGAGAAAACTTTTAAGGGAAGAGGACAGATTCCTGAAGCCTGGAGAAGCATCACTCGGAATAATGCCATAGAAAGTTTAAATTATTGATTCTAATGTACAAGGGGAAATGTATGCCAGAAACGTTTCTTTTTTTATTTTTTTATTATTTTCAGTTTTAACTAAACTTAGGTATTTTTATGAATTTGGCCAATTTTTAGTCACAGATTTGCTTGGCACCTTCTATTTTTTTACATTTACAAAAGTACATTTCTGGCATTTGGCTGACGCTCTTATCCAGAGCGACTTATAATTTGATCGTTTTATACATGTAGGCGAAGGTGGTGTTGGAAGTCTTGCAAAAGGGCTCTCATTGGTATAGTGTAGGGTGTTTGCTCTGGTGGGGATTGAACCCCAGTCTACAGTGTAGAAGGCAAAGGTGTTAACCACTACACTAACCAACCAATTTTTACACATTTTTATTTATACAGATCTTGAAAACAAGTGTCAGCTCAGACACCTTTTTCAGAATTTGTTAGTCTGGAGTGCCTCTCAGCTGAAAATGCAATAATTTTGCTTCTGGTAATTCTATTCTGGTTCATTCAATTGCTCATTTTTGAATATAAATAATTAATTAGCACAAGGTGCCCCTGTTTTTGAATTTCCTGTCCTCTTGGATTCATGCTGAGTGCTAAAACTCTGATATACAGTAAGTTATAATATAAAGTTATATGTTATAATTGTTATAATATGAAGACTGGCTGATGGTTTGTCTCAGCTGGATAAAATCATACTGATTAGTGAGGGTAGGGTCTGCTGAGTGTTGCGTGAATCATGCCACTATTTCTAAACCTTTATTTTAAACTGGGTGTTTTTTTGAGCCAGATATCACATGATGCTAATATCACAGCTGAATAACATCATGCTGGCTAGTGACAGCAGGGTGTGCTGAGATTTCTCGTATGTGTATGTGGCTGTGTGATGTTGTTACACTGTGTGATGTTATTCACTTCAGGGATTTTATTCTGAAATCAGCAAGGGCTTTTAATTGTTGGAGCAAATCATTGAGGAGAGAAAGGGGGACTATGAAATGTAAAATTCTATCTGTAAAATTCTTAGTTTTAATTTTTTTGTTTGTTTTGTCTACTGTGAATTATTTAGCATGAGAAATATATAAAAAAGAAGTCTGATTTACTAGAGCAAGATCAATATGGGTAGAGTTTCAGCAGTCTTTACTTCAGTGGAGTACGAAGTAAGCTGTAGCCCCACCTTTCATCCTCTTTGGAAAAAGCTACTCTGAGAGAAGGCCCAGCTGAGAGCATGAGAGAGAAAGGCTAATGAAGCCTGTTTATTCGTCTTTTGTAAACTCTGTGCAGGTGAAGAGAATAAATGCTCCCTCATGTTAAGCTTGTGTGCTGATGTCATCCATTCAACAATTCATCATGAAATCCTACACAATGCAGAACTAAACCCGTTGCATGTATCATGTCTGAACCATTCTGAAGTTGTAAAGTTTAGAAGACAGCTATAAACATTGCCCAAAAAAGTGCAGGCGTTGGGTTCTAGCTGTTAAATGAAATGTAGAATAAGGCACTTGTGGTATTTCAGTATCTGCAGGGAATAGATTAACTATTATGTGATGGGAAAATGCATTCAAGGGAAAGTGATCAACATTAAAACTGAGTGATTCATCATGCATATTTGCTATTGTTGTGAATATTATCTAGTCAATATTCACGAAAACCCATTTTTAAAGACTGTACCAGATTTAAGCTCAAAGCTAATTTATTCACATGTATAAAGGAAATTCAAATCTTCAGAACTGCAGCTGAATATGGTCAGTTAGTGAATTGCTAAAAACACTGTACTATTTTCCAAAGAACTGTTTGGAATTTTTTTTTTTTACTTATTAGGATGGCTACACCTCTGTCTGGAGTTGTAATGGGTTGTTACCTTTATATGTATATGTAAGTCAGGATTTGGGATTCTAGGTTTATATTTTGGTGTTGATATGTTAGAATGTTGGGACAGAGACAGAAATTTGCAGGATGGAACATGAATGAAGACATAACTACATAAAGAGGAATAGAAAAAGGAAAAAAAGAAGAAAAAGAAAAAAGAGCAAAAAGGAAGAAAGAATAAGTGAGGATAATGTAGAGTGGGAGAGATGATGGGTAGTCTTTAACAATTGGTAATGGATACCTTGTGTAATCTATATTCATGGTGAGGTGTGTGTGTGTGTGTGTGTGTGTGCATGCATGTAAAATTCAGTTGAACATGTGTATATAGCTTTAAAGAGAGAGAAAGTGAGAGAAAGTGAGCAAGAAAGAGAGATCTGTAGTCAAATGAACAGATAGATAAACAGGTAGATTGATGTTAATCATTGTCTGTTGGGTGGTCTGTGTAGTCAATAATATTCACCTGCATAGGCAGTGTCATTGTCAATAATAATGTTGGCAATAATCTTTTCCTCTTCTGAATCTGAAGCTCATGCTTATCCTGTGTTTCTTTATCCATCTGCACATATAGACAGCGTGCTGCACATATTGCACTTTCTGCATACCTCATTGTGCATCTTGCACATCTGGACACTAGAAACTTAATTTGCTACAATATATGTGCATACTTATTCATTAATTCTGTGGTCATTGCATGCCATTACCTGTAAATTCTTGTACAGTCATTATTGCACTGTATTTCTCATCTCAGGTTATAGATATCACTGATATAAAAAAATACTGTATTTTTTTTCTATTTGTATATATGCCTGTAGAGAGGATCTGGTTTATTTATTCTTGTTATATTTCTACACTATCTATCTATCTATCTATCTATCTATCTATCTATCTATCTATCTATCTATCTATCTATCTTCTCCTCACCAACTCTCAAATCTTTCAGACTCTCCCATTATAATTGGTCAAGATTTTAACATGGTCATTGATCCAAGTTTAGACAGAACAACCAACCCTAGAATCATTCGTAATTGGAAATATACAGAAACAATAAAACAGTTAATGAGTGAGTTTAGCCTTAACAATAGTTGGTGACTCAAACACCCCAACACAAAATAATTCACATTCACCTGTCCATCATTCATATTCATATGTAGATTACTTTCTAACAAGCAACTCACTCAATCAGAATATCAATATCTTATCAGCATTAAGCCATCTCTAATTTCCATAAACCCCCAAGAAAACTGTACTGATAACCCAATGAGTAGTCTTGAGAGTTTTAAGAAAAGAAAAGGTTTAGGTATAATCCATCTGAATATTAGAAGCCTACTACAAAAAGATATCAGTCTGATCCTGATATAATTGTTTTAACAGAGACCTGGCTTAGACACTATACCAATGATGAAGATATAGCTTTAAATAATTTTATCCTCCATAGAAAAGACAGAGTTTCAAGGAGAGGGGGAGTTGCTATTTATACCAGTGTAAATTTACAAGCTAATGTTTTATGTGCAGTATCCAAAGAAAAATGTTATGAGTTCTTAGCCCTCCAGGTTTCACTCGGAAAAAATAACTCTTTTGTTTTAATTATGATATACAGGCCTCCCTCTGCCCCACACTCTGCAGTCGAGGAATTAGCGGATCTTTTATCCAAATTTAGTGCTTCTGAATCGCTGGTCCTTGGTGATTTTAACCTCAACTGGCTTTCTAATGCATCCGATCACTTAAAGGAAATATGTGGCAATCTTAACCTAACACAGTTGATCAATGAACCAACTCGCCCAAAACTGAAAGAACCCACCAAGTCAACCCTGATAGATCTAATACTCTACAATAAAGCTGACAAAATTATTGCCTCAGGAGTTTTTTAACTTGGCATAAGTGATCGTTGTCCCATCGGATGTATTAGAAACAGTTGCACAAACAAAACAGGCTCTCAGTTGGTGGTTAGAAGAAATTTTAATAATTTTAATGAGCAAGCTTTTCTTTCTGACTTAGCAATGAGTGAAATCCACCTTACACTAGAAATCTCAGATGTTGATGGGGCACTAAACCACTTCAGTAAAACTTTCCTAACAGTGGTAAACAAACATGCCCCACTCAAAAAGTCAAGAATCAGAGACAGATCAAGTCCCTGGTTTACGGGTGAGGATTCCTCATTATTAAAGGCCAGAAATAAAGCTTGGTCAACTGCTAGACGCTCAGGGGAGAGAGTACTCTGCTGTTAGAAAAGCTAAATCAGAATATTACTTTAGCTTAATCACTAGCACTAGAAACCCTCAAAACTTCTGGAAAATAGTAAATTCTCTAAAAAAGAATTCCCCTCTTTTTCCAATAAGCGTTTTAGTTGACGATCAGCTGATTTCTGCCCAGAAGGAAATATGTCAAGCTTTTAACTCACATTTTGCTGCAGCCGGCCACATCTTTGATAAGAATAGCACAAACCTATTGAATAAAACTGATCTCAGCTCTACTGTTTCTAAAACGCATGGTCTCTTCTCACTCCAGCCATTTTCTCCATATTTAGTTGCTAATGCCCTGGCTAAAATTAATCCACGAAAAGCCACTGGAGAAGATGAGCTGGACAGCTTTTTATTGCGTCTCGCAGCCCCGATTATTTTAGAATACATTTTATACATTTTTAATCTTTCAGTTTTATCTTGCAGAATTCCCAGGGTCTGGAAAACAGCTCATGTAATTCCTCTGCATAAAGGTGGTGAGACAACAGATCTGAATAATTATAGGCCAATCTCAAAACTGTCGTGTTTAGAAAAAATTTTAGAATCTCTAGTGAACCAGCAATTGAAATCATTTCTTCATGAAAATTTATCTAAAGTTGAAATGTTTTAATGTAGTTTTATCTAAATATCAGTCTGGTTTCAGAGAAGGTCACAGCACTATCTCTGCTACGACACTGGTTTTAAACAATCTTTATTCAGAAATAGACAAGAAGAAACATTGTGCAGCTGTTTTTATTGACTTAACAAAAGCATTCGACACAGTTGATCACACTCTTTTTTTACGGAACTTAGAAAAGATTGGCTTTGATGCAACTGCTCTGGACTGGACCCAAAACTACCTCACTGACAGAAATCAATGCATGGCATTGAATAATTATAAATCAGAGTTGGCATCTGTATCTAAAGGTCTACCACAAGGTTCAATTTTGGGTCCAGTCTTATTTAATATATACACTACCGTTCAAACGTTTGGGGTCACATTGAAATGTCCTTATTTTTGAAGGAAAAGCACTGTACTTTTCAATTAAGATAACGTTAAACTAGTCCTAACTTTAAACAAATACACTTTATACATTGCTAATGTGGTAAATGACTATTCTAGCTGCAAATGTCTGGTTTTTGGTGCAATATCTACATAGGTGTATAGAGGCCCATTTCCAGCAACTATCACTCCAGTGTTCTAATGGTACAATGTGTTTGCTCATTGGCTCAGAAGGCTAATTGATGATTAGAAAACCCTTGTGCAATCATGTTCACACATCTGAAAACAGTCTAGCTCATTACAGAAGCTACAAAACTGACCTTCCTTTGAGCAGATTGAGTTTCTGGAGCATCACATTTGTGGGGTCAATTAAACGCTCAAAATGGCCAGAAAAAGAGAACTTTCATCTGAAACTCGACAGTCTATTCTTGTTCTTAGAAATGAAGGCTATTCCATGCGAGAAATTGCTAAGAAATTGAAGATTTCCTACAACGGTGTGTACTACTCCCTTCAGAGGACAGCACAAACAGGCTCTAACCAGAGTAGAAAAAGAAGTCGGAGGCCGCGTTACACAACTAAGCAAGAAGATAAGCACATTAGAGTCTCTAGTTTGAGAAACAGACGCCTCACAGGTCCCCAACTGGCTTCTTCATTAAATAGTACCCGCAAAACACCAGTGTCAACATCTACAGTGAAGAGGCGGCTGCGGGATTTTGGGCTTCAGGGGCAGAGTGGCAAAGAAAAAGCCATATCTGAGACTGGCCAATAAAAGAAAAAGATTAAGATGGGCAAAAGAACACAGACATTGGACAGAGGAAGACTGGAAAAAAGTGTTGTGGACGGATGAATCCAAGTTTGAGGTGTTTGGATCACAAAGAAGAACATTTGTGAGACGCAGAACAAATGAAAAGATGCTGGAAGAATGCCTGACGCCATCTGTTAAGCATGGTGGAGGTAATGTGATGGTCTGGGGTTGCTTTGGTGCTGGTAAGGTGGGAGATTTGTACAGGGTAAAAGGGATTCTGAATAAGGAAGGCTATCACTCCATTTTGCAACGCCATGCCATACCCAGTGGACAGCGCTTGATTGGAGCCAATTTCATCCTACAACAGGACAATGACCCTAAACACACCTCCAAATTGTGCAAGAACTATTTACAGCAGAAGCAGGCAGCTGGTATTCTATCGGTAATGGAGTGGCCAGCGCAGTCACCAGATCTGAACCCCATTGAGCTGTTGTGGGAGCAGCTTTTTCGCACCGTATGGTACGCCAGAAGTGCCCATCCAACCAATCCAACTTGTGGGAGCTGCTTCTAGAAGCGTGGGGTACAATTTCTCCAGCTTACCTCAACAAATTAACAGCTAGAATGCCAAAGGTGTGCAATGGTGTAATTGCTGCAAATAGAGGATTCTTTGACGAAAGCAAAGTTTGATGTAAAAACAATGTTATTTCAAATACAAATCATTATTTCTAACCTTGTCAATGTCTTGACTCTATTTTCTATTCATTTCACAACGTATGGTGGTGAATAAGTGTGACTTTTCATGGAAAACACAAAATTATTTGGGTGACCCCAAACTTTTGAACGGTAGTGTACATAAATGATATTGCTACCTCTGCTTCAACCTCAGACTGCAAAATTCATCTTTATGCAGATGACTCGATTTTATATTGCTCAGCTGATTCTATTCATGCTGCAACAAGAAAGTAACAGAGATCATTTAATGCTCTGCAGGTGGCGTTATATAAGCACAAATTAGTTTTAAATGCCATGAAAACTAATTTCATGCTGTTTTCCAGATGTTTTAATACTGATTTTAGTACTGTAAATATTACTACCCTGGCAGGATCCACTATTGAGAGAGTCACAGAATATAAATACCTTGGCATATGGCTGGATGATAAACTCAGTTTTAAACCACACATAAATAAACTAGTCAGTAAATGCCGACAGAAGCTGGGTTATTTTTATAGACATAAGTCCTGTTTCCCCATACACGCCAGAAAAAGACTAGTTGAAGCAGCTTTACTATCAGTGCTGGACTATGGTGACATTATCTATAAATATGCTCCCTCCAGCTCTCTCAAATTACTGGACCCAGTGTATCACTCTGCCCTGAGGTTCATCACTGGAGATCCGTACAGAACTCACCACTGTGAGCTGTATGCGAAAGTTGGGTGGCCCTCTTTAACGGTACGAAGGGAAACACACTGGTTGATTTTTATTTATAAGACACTTTCCGGTCATTCGCCAGAATACATCACTTCACTGATGATTACAAATAACAGTAATTATCAGACTCGCTCTAGTAATTGGATCAGCTGCCAGGTACCAAGAGTTTTTACTGACCTGGGAAAATCTACTTTTAGTCACAGTGCACCAGTGAGTTGGAATTCACTACAGGAAAACTAAAACTTGGCTCACTGGTGTCACTCAGTCATTTAAAATTTTTAATATCAAACCAACTACAGAAAGCCTGTACCTGTTTTACTTAATCATATTTATTCGTAACTTTTATTTTTGTGTTAGTTCTCCTTAGTTCTTTATCTCTTTTTATTGATTTATTTATTTCCTCTCATTTTATTTTTAATAGTTTTTTATCATTACTTTTTTAATTTGTGATATTGTATTACCTTATTAATTTCTTATAGAGAGATGAAGGAAGTAGGCAGGAGTACTGTGAGGCTAGCCGCATAGCAAAAAGAATGGTGGTAAAGGCAAAGGCCTAGGCCTATGATGAGCTGTATGAGAGGCTGGACAGTAAAGAAGGAGAAAAGGACTTGTATCGCTTGGCTGAACAGAGAGATAGAGCTGGAAAGGATGTACAGCAGGTTAGGCTGATAAAGGATAGAGAGGGAAATGTACTAGTGAGTGAACAGAGAGTGTTGAGTAGATGGAAGGAGTACTTTGAAGAACTAATGAATGAGGAAAACGAGAGAGAGAGGAGGACAACGGGGGGAGAGATAGTGGATCAGGAAGTGAAGAGAATTAGTAAGGTGGAAGTGAGGGCAGCTTTAAAAAGAATGAAGAATGGAAAGGCAGTTGGTCCAGATGACATACCTGTGGAGGTATGGAGATGTTTAGGAGAGAAGGCAGTGGACTTTTTAACCAGGTTGTTTAACAAAATCCTGGAGAGTGAGAGGATGCCTGATGAGTGGAGAAGCAGTGTATTGGTCCCCATTTTTAAGAACAAGGGTGATGTGCAGAGCTGCAGTAACTACAGAGGTATAAAGTTGATGAGCCACACCATGAAGGTATGGGAAAGAGTTGTTGAAGCAAGGCTAAGGCAAGAGGTTCAGATCAGTGAGCAGCAGTTTGGTTTCATGCCCAGAAAGAGTATCACAGATGCAATTTTTGCATTGAGAGTGTTGGTAGAGAAGTACAGAGAAGGTCAGAAGGAGCTACATTGTGTCTTTGTGGATCTAGAGAAGGCATATGATAGGGTGCCAAGACAGGAACTGTGGTACTGTATGAGGAAGTCAGGTGTAGCTGAAAAGTATGTTAGGGTGGTGAAAGGACCGGCCGTTTTTGGTCCGTTCATGAAGAGGAACCAGAGAGTGGATCACCTGTCCTGTGGAAAGTCTCAGTTGCAGCAAGACTGCTCGGTGCAGAAAGACAGAACCACTCTCGTAATCAATCAAAGAGTTTATTAAGTCTTCTGCACAAAGAAAGAAGGGCACTCCTTCTTTTATACAAACACGTCCTGCCCTGTTGCGTACAAGCAAACAGGGTGGACCCAAATAAGTTGTCTAACAGTCATGAAATGCTAAGCTGACACTCACGGACCACCGGAACTGCCCAAAGGAGGGGGGCTTCTGCTCTGTGTACGATAATCTTACCTACGAAAGAGAACAAATGGTTCTGGACAGAATGTTGTCCCGATAAGAGGAGCAAGTTGTTTGTGCAAACTGCCAAGGACAGTAGCTATGCTTGCTGCAAAATCTGCTTAGAGCAGAGTTAGAGCAGAGTTAACCCTTTCAGGTGGTGCAGGACATGTATGAGGATAGTGAGACAGTGGTGAGGTGTGCAGTTGGAGTGACAAATGGTTTCAAGGTGAAGGTAGGGTTACATCAGGGATCAGCTTTGAGCCCCTTCTTGTTTGCAATGGTGATGGAAAGGTTGACAGATGAGGTCAGGCAGGAGGCTCCATGGACCATGATGTTTGCAGATGACATTGTAATCTGTGGTGAGAGTAGAGAGCAGGTGGAAGAGAATCTGGAGAGGTGGAGGTTTGCACTGGAGAGGAGAGGAATGAAGGTCAGTAGAGATAAGACGGAATACATGTGTGTGAATGAGAGGGAGGCAGGTGGAAAGGTGAAGATGCAAGGAGTAGAGGTCGTAAAGGTGGATGACTTCAAATATCTTGGGTCAACCATCCAGAGCAATGGACAGTGTAGAAAAGAGGTGAAGAAGAGGGTGCAGGCAGGATGGAGTGGGTGGGTGTCAGGGCTGATGTGAGACAGAAGGATAGCAGCAAGAGTGAAAGGGAAGGTTTACAAGACAGTAGTGCGTCCTGCTATGATGTATGGTTTGGAGAGTGTGGCTCTGTCTAAAAGACAGGAGGCTGAGCTGGAGGTGGCGGAGATGAAGATGCTGAGATTTTCGTTGGGAGTGACAAGGATGGACAAGATTAGAAATGAGCAGATCAGAGGGACAGTGAAGGTGGAGCAGTTTAGAGATAAAGCCAGAGAGGCCAGGTTGAGATGGTTTGGACATGTGTTGAGGAGGAATAGTGGATATATTGGGCAAAGAATGTTGGATATGGAGCTGCTGGGTAGAAGGAGAAGAGGTAGACCTCAGAGAAGGTTTATGGATGTAGTGAAGTTGGACATGGAGATGGTTGGGGTGAAAGTAGAGGAGGCAATGGATAGGGCAAGATGGAGGCAGATGATCCGCTGTGGCGACCCCTAAAGGGAGCAGCCGAAAGAAGAAGAAGAAGTAATAGAAAAAAGTGAACATTGCATACATCCAGTGTGTGTGTGTGTGTGTGTGTGTGTGTGTGTGTGTGTGTGTGTGTCTGTAACTGTCCAGTCATTGACAGTTCCTCTCTCTTTTCTCTCTTTTCCTTATTGTGCCTTCTTCTCTCATCACTATATGCAGTTCAGACAAACTACCTGTTTCTGGCTGTGATCATTGCACACAGGTACCTTGCATTTCCCACACGTATTGCTGACTTTTTGATCTTTGTTACTTGGGCAGATCTGACACCTCTTTCTCTTTGGTTGGCCCTGTCTGCTTCTTTCCTGTGGCTGGGTTGTGGCTTTTGTCACCCCACACCTTTCCATTGCTTTAATAATCGGGGTTTGCAGTTGGGGGCAGCCTTCCAGTCGATTCCTCATGTGTGGTGTGACTAGGTCCTTTGACAGCTCTTTGAGGAAGAGCCGTCGTGCATTGGTGATGCCACTCTTGAATTCTGGGTGCTGAGCCGTGAAAAAAGTGTAGGCATTCAGGGTGGCCATGTCAATTAGGTTATACCACAGCACCATGGGCCACCTCTGTGTTTGGCACTTGCAGGGTACGGCGAATGTCTTCAAATCTTCCAACAGCCATAGTGGCCTTGTACATGGGATTATGTAGGGGACTCCCAAACAGCTCACAGACTGATACATCCCAGTTCTTCTCACTTCCAGCAAGCAGGGTCAATCCAATGAAGGCCATCGACTCTCCGTCCTTCCAAGTTTGTGCACTTCATCACCTCTTGTATTATATCATCAGTGATAAAGAGCTCCCATGCATCTTTTGGTGAGACAGTAGTGCTAAGCCCTTGTGCAGGCCCTGACCGACTTCTGAGGATATTGTGGCTCTGTGTTCTGTCCTGGGTGGGAAGTAACTCGCTCCAGTAAGAGCCCTTCCGACTCATTCTGCTGGACATGATTTGGACACTTTCTTCTTCAGAGGACACAGAAGAAGTATCTTCTGAATCAGATTGATCATGTTCAGTTGGATTTCCAGGGGGATGACTGCCACCTGGACAATAGTCTGGGTTCTCATCATCAGAAATTTCAGACTCAGAGTCCAACCCCGTTACTTCCTCTCCATCATCCATCAGCATCTGTAGGACCGTTTTGGTTGTGTAGCTAGCAGCCATGACACCTTGGATGAGGAAACATAAGAGTAATGTTTTCAACAGATCAATATGTAGCTATATAAATAAATACACACACACACACACACACAGACACTACATATAGTAATGTTAACTAACTTAGGTAGTTAGCTAGCTAGTGTTAGTTAGTTATAAAGTAGGCTAATTTGTTGATGAATAAAAACAACAGTCATGAAAGCCACACACACAATATTATTATTCATATCATATTATAATGAAGATTATACTTACACGTATCAGCTCTTGCTGTGTAAAATAATCTTCCTGAGGGATGACACTTCTGATATAGTCTGTGTGGTCCACAGTTAATTTATTCCTGACAGCCACCGTTGATAAGAATCAAAGGTTCCCATTGGATTCCATAGCAAATGCATGCATTTTTGACCCACTAAAGGGAGCTTGGGGTAGTACTACAAAAACTACAATTTCTTAAAATCTATAAAAGGTAAGTTAAAAATGTAAATGGCATTATGTCAAAAACATGTTTTTTGAGAAATATCTGGAATATGAAAAAATAATTTTTCATTATGGAGATATTTCAAGAAGACAACCTCACCGGTCATTTTTGTCCCAGTTATGCATCTAAGGGGTATGAAAACTTTGAATATACTAAAAAGAGCAAATTCTTAGCAAATCTCATTAAAAGAAAAAGAGAAAAAACAATAATTCCAATCATTAAGGATCCAATGGGAAGGATTATGCAGACCCCAGATGAAATTAATAACATGTTCAGAAATTATTGTGAAAAGTTTTATTCATCAGACCATGACCCAAAACTGGAGGACATAAATACTTTTCTCAAAAATATTAAAACACCAAAACTAACAGGAGAACAAAAGCAGTCACAAGAAGAACCAGTATCATTAAAAGGGTTTTACAAAACCAAATGCCCAACAATAAAACACCAGGTCCAGATGGTTTTCCAGCTGGCTTTTACCAACATTTTTGGCAAATACTAGCACCACACTCCATCAAATTAACAATGGAAATCAAACAAAATTCCCACTAATATGAATACAGCTACAATTTCTCTCCACCTCAAACCATACAAAGATCCCACCATACCAACCAGTTATTGGCCTTTATCACTCATCAATACGGATATAAAAATCATAAGTAAGACATTAGCTAATAGAATAGAAACAGTAATTCCATCTCTAATTCACCCTGACCAGGTTTAATTAAAGGCAGACACACCTTCATTAAAATGCACCAGCTACTCAACATTACCCAGACAACAAATGTACACTGCACCTGATTAGGGCCAAATGTAGCACTGCATCCAGTCCAGATCCGCAAAGCAGAGCTGGCCTGGTTTCTTTTTGCACAACAGCCCAATACTGGAACTGATCTGTTTTACAGATCTGCGCCAAAACAGATTAAAATCTGGCCCAGATTATCAAAGAACAGCATTACTTCTGGCCCTGAATTGGCGCAAGTCTAAATATCATCTTCACATATGGCCCAAATGTGGCACGGACCCAGTTCAGAAGAGGTCCAAACCCAGGTTGATATAAGGAGCTGTCTCTGGATTGGATCCGGCCCTGACTTGTTGCATCTGCACCAGATCCATTCCAGAGTCAGCAACAGCTCCATATTCAACATAAGTATTCACAAATCATTAATAATGATTGTTTTCAAAGAAGGTAAATTCAAAAAGGGAAACAAAACCAAATAACTAAAAAAAAAGTTTATTGAATGTCATTATGTTTTCAACACAGCATTTTTTTGAAAAATTAATTAAAACGAGAAAACACTACAATGCCAGTACTGAGGTGTAGAATTATCAGCAAAAAATCCTGCCTTTAAAGAAGTGATAATTATCTGCTTTGTATTCAGTTGTACTAAACTAACACAAAAAAGACTTTTCAACACTGATAGAGATGGATAAACTCTGCTCATGACATCACAATAATATAGGTTAACTGGCAATTTGAAAACAAAATACTACCATGCTGAGTTTTACGATATCAAATTAAGAACTGTGAACACTGAGAAGTAACAACTCTATCAGTAAAGCACAGTTCAACTAAAAATGATATAAAATGAGTATAAAACAACACAATATAAAATAAAACTATATAAAATAATAACAGCCAATATTGTTATGTGTTAATATAACTTCTAGCCTCTTAACAATCATTACTGGTATCAGTAATGTTTTAGGTTTTCATATTGGTAGGGCTGTCATGTTCTGGAGTTCAAATCACTTAAAATTCTTTCATTTCATCACTGCTGTGGTCAACAGCTGAATGGTAAACTGAATGGTAATGATCTTTACAACCTATTTTCAAGCTATCGTTGAGGAAGCCCATTATTTAGTTACCATCCAGTACCTGTCTCAGCCAAACCTACATTAAACTGAATCAAATGTTCTGCTGACGAAAGTGAACAAATCCATGCAATGGCTGGTGCAAGAAAGCCAGAACCAAAAATATGTTCTTAACTGTTTTCCTCTATCCAACATATCCACTATTGATGGTGGAGAGAGGTGTAAGAGGCTGGCCCTGGCAATGGTGGAGAGAAGTATAGGAGGCTGGCCCTGGCAATGGTGGAGAGGTGTAGGGGGCTGGCCCTTGTGGAGAGGCAAAAATTGTTTTTAAACTTAAAGATAATCAAAGAGAAGATGCTAACGGTAATTCGTTTTAACAGAACTAAAATTGTCTGTACTCCATTGAGCTTATTTAATTGTCAAATTGGATAAAACATTTAAAAATAAATGAAACAATTAACAAATGTAATCATTTTGATCACATATGTGCAGATATTGAAAGTAATGATTAACTTACCTCAAAGCCATGAAGCAAACTTTACAGGTCAGTATCAACGATGACTGCAGACGCTGAGTGGGAAAAAAGAAAGGGGAATTTTTTCAAATTCGGTGTGTCTGTCTTTTATATTGGGCCTTGGCCTGTGGCTGGTAAGAGTTACAGTAATGGCCTATAATAATGGTAAAACACATGAATATGACTGAGCTGCGATAGTTAAACACACTCAGTGTGGCATGTATGTTTTGAAAAAACAAGCTGCGTGAGTGTATATGTTTTAGGACCACCTCAGACCACTGTGACATGGCCATGTCTCAGCTTTCACACAGTCAGGCTAAACACTTCACATCAGACGGTGAAGTTCATGTGACACTCGCAGTGATGTTCTATCTTATTAGATTAATTAGACTTTCGTGGCCAAAATAAAGATGACAAACGCAACACAGCCAGTATTACTGAGCTGCGCCATTCTTTTCTTCTTCTTTTTTCTATTCTTTAATTTTGTCTGCTTCAGAGCCAAAGACCATCTCAAAATTATAACACGAAACAAGAGAAGCTATTATTATTATTACTAGTATCAGCTTTAGTATTTCTGTAAACACCTCTGCTGATGCTTCTGAACATATCAGCAGATGAACATACAAAGAAAATAATAATGATGATATTAATGACCACAGAAACACTTTCTTTTCATAATTGTGAGACTGACCCTGAGTCAGAAGCGGCTGCGGGAGCAGCAGTGTGACAGTTGAAGCTTCGTCAAATAAAACATTAAGCTAAAGAAACCCTGTTTTGACCGTTTCTGAGAATTATTCTCCACACTATCACCAAATAAGAGGATTGTGTTACTGGTATATGTTATTTCAGCAGTTTCAAGAAAAAATAACACAATTATGTCTCCACTGCTTTAATGGTTGTGTTACTGTAGATTTAACAAATGATTTTTAAGTAAAAAATTATTCAATACTACAAAAAAGCACATTAAAAAATGGTTAAACTAGTTGGTTTTCTTTCAACTTGTTTTTTTTCTAAAACAGGCAGAAATATTAAAGCTGCTCTTAGAACATTTTCACAATTTCCAGTGAATAACCCTAACAGTACCTCTCATAGGGGCAGCACGGTGGCGTGGTGGGTAGCGCTGTCGCCTCACAGCGAGGAGGGCCTGGGTTCGATTCCCCGGCCAGGTAACCAGGGTCCTCTCTGTGTGGAGTTTGCATGTTCTCCCTGTGTCTGCGTGGGTTTCCTCCGGGTTCTCCGGTTTCCTCCCACAGTCCAAAGACATGCAGTCAGGCCAATTGGACATGCTAAATTGCCCCTGGGTGTGAGTGACTGTCTGTGTCTGTCTGTCTGCCCTGCGATGGACTGGCGACCTGTCCAGGGTGTATCCTGCCTTCCGCCCGAAGACTGCTGGGATAGGCTCCAGCTCCCCCCCGCGACCCTGACGGAGAAGCGGCTTAGAAAATGGATGGATGGATGGATGGTACCTCTCATAGTCCAAACCAGATAACTCGCTAACAATGTAACAATGCTTCTTGGCAATAAATCTTATACCGTTGGAAAGCCGATAACTTTCACTTTTAAATTTCACTTTTAAATGATGCCACATTTTTAAGGAACATGCATTTGTGGGATGAGCAGAACTGAGTATGTAGGTTGCGCCCATGAAAAATTTGCCAAATCTTCTTTGCCATTGCCAAGCAGTTTATTTTGCTGTTGCTGTTGACACTTGTTTTGAGCTTCTGGTAACCCCAGGTGCTGCTAATCAGGTGCCTGAAGATTGTTTCCTCACCCTGTCAGTACTTAGGTACTGTACTTCTGCAGATGTGCAGTCAAGGTTTGCATGACGATATGGCCGAAGGCTCTCTGACCAGAAAATCTGGGACAGACTGCACGCAGCCAATCTCCGGTCTCATCGGGCTGCCAAGAGACCTGTCATGACTGCCCTTCACTGTCAGGCCTGTTTGCGCTGGTGTTGGTGCACTGGAACCTGAACATGTGGAGCAACGTTATGTTCAGCGATGAATCCAGATTCTTTCTACGGCAGTTGGATCGTAGGCTCAAAGTGTGGAGAAGACGCGGAGAACACTATGCTGAAAGAGTAATATCTTTGGGTGGAGGCAGTGTGATGGTGTGGGGCAGCATCTCCTTCACTGGAAAAACGAGGCTTGTCATCATTGGAGGCAATCTTAATGCAGAGAGATATCGAGATGAAATTCTGCAACCACTGGTAATCCCATATCTCCAGTGTGGGACCGAACTCTATCCTCCAAGATGACAACGCTCACCCCCACAGAGCAGGGTTTATCTCCAGAGTTTGGGAGTGGAGAGAATGGAATGGCCTGCCAGCAATCCTGACCTCAGCCCCATTGAACACTTGTGGGATCAGCTTGGGCATGCTGTTCGTGCCAGAGTGACCAACACAAGTTGGCTGACTTGCAACAAATGCTGGTTGAAGAATGGGATGCCATCCCACAGCAGTGCATGACCAGGCTGGTGACCAGCATGAAAAGGAGGTTCTTCCACACGCTACTGAAGCTTCTGTTTGTTAAATGAATAAATAGTTAAATTGTCAATGTGTCTTTCTTCAAACTTCAATCATCCAGTCCACCAACACCAAACGAGTCAATGGCAGAATAAGCTGTTTGGCATTAGCTGAGAGGATTTGGCAAATTTGCAACCCACATACTCAGCTTTACTGCTCATCCCACAAATGCATGTTCCTTACAAATGTGGCACCATTTAAAAGGGAAAGGAACAGGCTTTCCAATGGTATAAGATTTATTGCCAAGAAGCATTGTTACAACAAAGTAATAATCTTTTTGTAAATTTTGTAATAAACAATACTTTTTGTGCTAAGTTTAGCTAACTAACTAATTACACTGTAGATACTGGAGATAATGTAAGATTGAGTGCGTCATTATTAAACATAATCAAAGAAAAATCTCTACTGTTAACATTAATTTAGCTTGGAATTAGACATTTTTACTCAATACCTTAACTAACATAACCAGTTAGCATTGATGATCCTCCTCTCTAGTGACTCCACTGCTCAGCTTATTTGTCAAATTGAATGACATTAAAAGTTAAACAATAAAATCCAAGATACCTGATCGTAATTATAATAAATATACAAATATTAAAAATACAAAATACACCTCACCTCATGACCTGCAGCAGGTTTTACAGTCCAGCTCCACTGGTGAATACAGAGAACTGAGTGGGGAAAATGGGTGGGGCAAATTTTAAATGAGGCGCGCCTGTTTTAAAAATCAGGCCCAAATGCACTCTGAGTCCGCTGACTGGCAGAGTGTCTAGTGCTGTTAACAGTTACTTGCCCCAAATGTGGCACAAATCCACAGTGCAGATGCAAGTACAAGGAGGAATTTGTGACGGCCAAAGTAACCCAGCCTGAACATGCTTGCTGTCTGGGTATCCAATATGCTGTCGCCCAGGAATCACAAACAGCAATTGTAACCCTCGATGCAGAAAAAGCCTTTGACAAGATAAAATGGAAAGGTAAAGTGGAAATTTCTATTTGCTACATTATGCAGGTTTAGTTTATAAGATTAAGATCTTATACACCTCACCCATGGCCACTGTAACGACTATCACAGCATTTTACTCTTCACAGAGGCACTAGACAAGGATGCTCTCTCTCCCTACTTATTTGCTACATTTATAGAATCATTAGCGGCAGCAATATGCCAACATATCAGTATTGAAGGAATTCAGATGTTAAACACTCAACATAAAATTAGTTTATATCCAGATGGCATCCTACTTTTTTTTACAAAACCCTTCCTCCTCAATAAAAGAAAAGAAAAGAAAAGAAATAACTGTTATTCCAAAGTCTCAGACTACTCAATTAACTGGTCCAAATGTTTTGTTCTACCAATAAATAAGAACCTTTCTCATACACCGCTACAGACACTCTCTATTCCATTAAGCGTTAATTCCCCATCACACATTTGGGTATCAAAATTTCCCCTCAGCTTCCAGAATTACTCAACCTTAATTACACCCGCCCCCTTCTCAAAACAATAAGTGATGACCTCCAATGTTGGATAAACCTTCCCATTTGCCTCATAGGTAGAATAGCTATAATCAAAATGACAGTATTGCCCAAAGTATTTATTCTCAGTGATACCTCTTCAACCTCCAGTAACCTGTTTCAAGACTTTAGATACCACTTTCTCAAATTTTTATTGGAAAAATAAATCAACAAGAATCAAAATGACCTTATTACAGAGTTAAAAAACATGGAGGTTTAGAAGCTCCAAACTTTTACAATTATTTTCTTGTAAACCAATTACAATATATTTTAAAATGGATAAATCCCAACAAGAAGGTTACACATGGATCGATATAGAACAAACACAATGCAAAGATATCCAGATAGCAGACCTACCATTTATCACCCAAACACTGAAAAAACAGGCCAGCTTTAAAAATCCAATTTAATAATCACAGCAACTCTGACAGCTTGGTGAAAATTTCACTAAATCCTAAACTCTCATCTCTCTCTCAATATTAACTCCCCCATTTAAAACTACTCTGACCTCCTCATAAATAAAAAAAAGCATTGGCAGCAATCAGTTCCTCAAATTCCACCAGCTAAAATCCTTACTGTGCTCCATAATTAAATGGCCTGAAAATCTATTATATCTACCTCTCACAATTTCAAGAAGAGGGGGGTGGTGGCACCAAAAAAAAAAAAGAACAAAAAGTTCCAGAGTTTGTGTCTGTCTGTAACCAAATTACATTAACAGTCATAAATTACAGGTCATGCAGAGGCAAAGAAGGTGTGAGCTTCGGTTTGGAGACAAAGTAGCGACGATGTCTGGACGAGGAAAGGGCGGTATCTGAGTGAGACGTGAGAGTGTTTGGCCACGGTGCCTCGCGGTAGCCGCGGTCTCTTTTACTATTTTCCTGTAAACCTACTTATTTTATAAATCGCTGAACTGAGTATTTTATCTGAAGTCACGCCGCTTTTGTGGATCCCGCCGCCATTATGGCGTCCCGCATGGCCTCGGCCAATACAGCGAACGTCAGATCTTGGGTGAAGATCAGTTTTAATGGTCAAGGAGAAACCCCTAACAGAGATTTTATCGCAGACATGATTTTCCGGTCTCAGTGGCTCCAGGTCCAGGATATTCACTCCTTTATTAGTTTACCCAACAGAAAGGAGTTTGAGTTATGCTTTAGGACTGAGAGAGCCCTGAGAATCTTTTTAGACCACCATGAGAAGAATTCAACAACGTGGAAAGATTTTGACTTGTTTTCCCCCCTTGAAGACCGACGAAAAGACAATCATAGTCAAGTTCTGGACTGGCCGGATCCTAGATGAAGACATTGAAACCTACCTCAGCAGGTTTTGTACTATTTTAAAACCAGTAATTAAACCTGTAGACAAATATGGCTTATGGTATGGAATTAGGAAATATCAAGTCAAGATAAAAAATGATGATCTTGGAAGAGAGATCAGTATCCCTAATTCCATTTCCTTGGGTCCACATAATGGGAAGATCACTTACCATGGCCACGTCTCGAGGTGTTTTATATGCCAAGACACAGATCACCAAGCTAAAAACTGTGGCAAAACGAAATGCTGGCAATGTGGAACTTTTGGACATAAAGGCAAGGAGTGCACCCTTACAGCCAAATGCACTCTTTGTGCTAAAGATGGTCAAACCTACTTCACATGCCCAAATTCATATGCTAACAGATCTAAGGTGATTACAGTACCTGTTCCAGAACATAAAGAACAAGATTCCCAGGAAGGTATCCGGGATCCAGGGAAAAACAAAAAACTTCAACTGAGGAAAGACAAGACTGCGAAAGATCCAGGCATCTTCCGCCTTATGCAAACTCCACCAGGTGAACAGTTGTGTGGGTGGAGCAACAACAGAGACCCCCATCAACATCAGCATCTCATTCGAGAGCGATAGTGGGGATGATTCAAAGAGCGCAAGGAACATGGACAAGGAGGAAGGATCTTCATCCCTGTCATCATCCTCTTCTTCTTCAACTTTTACATCCTCATCTTCTTCAACTTCGATGATTTCAACTGCTGGAAACATGGATCAAAATGAAGATGGGAACTCAGCAAATGAAAGAAAAAGGAAGACTCTACCTGGGACTGAAGGTAGGACAATGACTGAAAAGACAAAAAAGAGATGATTTTAAATCTGTATGACCTCTGTCCTCCTTAACATCGCTACTTGTAATGTGAGAGGTATACAGTCGAAGATTAATAGAGAAAGTAAATTGAAAATATTAAGTCATGAAAAATTAGAGGTGTTGTGTATACAAGAAACAAGGTTATCAACACATAGAGATATAGAGGATGTTAAAAATAGATGGAATAGAGGAGACTCTTTTTTCTCTATTGGAGATTGTAAGGCTGATGGTTTAGGTGTTTTATTTTATAACAAACTGTTTAAAATTACAAACTATAGGGAATTAATCCCAGGAAGATTGATCTATGTGGATTGTTTTTATAAAAATAAAAAAATTAGAATTATTAATATATATACAGCTCAAGATAGAGTAAGGAAAATGCAGCTTTTTAAAGAACTTAAAGTGTTATTATGTGTAGGTTTTTGTGTTATTGTATGTGGAGATTTTAATACAGTTACAGACCAGAACGATAGACTTACTAATAAACCGTGTGAAATACGCTGAGAAGGCGTCTTTCTAAAATCCATGATGCACGAACAAAACTTTAATGATACTTTTAGAATTCTTTACCCTAATAAAATAGATTTTACAAGGTTTAGCTCTACATGTAACAGTCGTATTGACAGAATTTATATAAATAATGAAATCGAAGTGTGCTCATATGAAACTAAAATGCTACTAAATTCTGATCATTTGACTGTAATATGTAAACTTAATTTGAAGGGTGAAATTAAAAATAATGATTGGAAATTAAATATAAATATATTAAATTATAACTATGTATTATTAGAGTTAAAATCAGAAATTAATAGAATAAAATCTCTTGGAATAATAGAGAATTATGGGAAACCTTAAAAATACAAATTAAAGATTTCTTAAAAATAAAATCTCAGAAAATTAATTCAGATAATAATAAAAGATATGATTTTATGATAAGACAATATATTGATTTAAAATGCAAAAAGATAAGAACTGAATCTGAAAATAACAAACTGGCACATCTTAAAGAAAATATTGATTTAATGAATAAAAATATATATAATAATATTCAGGTTTTAGCTGGAGCTAACTCTGAAGAAATCCAGAACAATGAAAAAATTATGTCTCTGTACAAATCAAGAATAGAAAATTCTTACATCCAGGAAATATTTAATAATAATGGTGACGTTATAGCGGATCCAAAAGAGATAAGAAATGTGATTAGAACCTTGTGTGAAGAAATGTACAAAGAAATTAAAATAGACAAAAATATGATGAACAAATTTTTAAACATCCAATTTAATAATAATAATTTGGAACACTTAGGTGATAAAATTTTAGAAAAAGAAGTCACTGAAGTAATAAAACAATTAAATCTTAAGAAATGTCCAGGTAAAGACGGCCTTCCAGCAGAAATTTATAGTAAAAATATGTGTGATTTGAGCAATTTATTAACACGGGTGTATAATGAGGGAGTTGACCAGGGTTTTATGTACAACAGTTTTTATGAAGGTGTGCTCTCACTGCTGTATAAAAAAGGGGATAAAAGGGACATTAATAACTGGAGGCATCTGACTCTGATGAACTTGGACTATAAAATATTTGCTAAAATCATTATGAACAGACTACATGAGGTTCTGGATGACGTCATCACAGAAGAACAGACGTGCTCCATTAAAGGAAGATGGATGTGGGACAATTTGAGCACTTTAAGAGAACTTGTGTGTGATAAAAACCAACAGTCCTTTTATGTTGTAGCTCTGGATCAAAGAAAAGCTTTTGATTATGTGTCGAGAGAATATTTATGGGCAGTTCTGGAAATGTATGGTTTCCCTTTAAATTTTATTAATATGATCAAATGTTTATACTCCGACTCCAAGGTGCAGGTTAATGTCAATGGGAGTTTGACAGACCAGTTTAAAATCTGTAGAGGAGTAAAACAGGGATGTCCTCTTAGTGCAGCTCTTTACATCTTAGCCATTAAAACAATAAAACAAGACTTGAGATTAAAAGGAGTTAATATTGAAGATAAAAACATAATTATAACAGCGTACGCAGATGATGTTAGTGTATTTATTAAATCACAAATTGAACTTGACATAATAAGAAATCATTTTAAAGAATATGAACAAGTGTCTGGAGCACAATTAAATATAGAGAAATCAGAGTGTGTATGGATTGGAGACGAAAGTAAAAAATTCCCAATTAATGTTTTAGAAAAAGAAAATATGAAAGTCTTAGGAATATTTTTTAATAATAAAGGATGTGTCGATTTTAACTGGGAACAAAAGGAAAAAGAAATAAAAGATGAAATAGGTAAGTTTAAAAATCATAATTTTAGCTACCAAACCCGAATAAATGTCACTAAAACGTATATAATGTCTAAAATAATGTTCTTAGCTTCTATATTTCCTCCTACAGATAAATGGACCAAAAAACTAAATAAAATATGTTGTAATTTTATATGGAACACCACAAGAGAAGTGACCAAAAGAAATATTTTATTTAAAAGCACTGAGTTCGGAGGTCTAGGAGCTATAGACCTAGCAATCAAAACTAAAATTGCAGCCTGCAAAGTTATTGCAGGGGGCATTCACAGACAAGCAGCCTGGGTAGGAAAATTAACAAACTGGAAAGAAAAAAGAGGAGGCCACAGATCCAATTTCCCATATTTTAAATTACTGTATTCAGATTTTATTGCAAAACATAAACATTTCAATATAAACTGGATAAATGATCATAGTAAAGAAATATATAATATGTAACTTTATATATGCTAATATGTAACTTTATATATGGTAATATGATTATTTACAAAGATTTACAATGAATATAAAGACGCATGCAATAATATTAACAATAAAATTCTATCAGGAAATCTGAGAGATGTATCGTGGCTAATCTCTGTTAGGAGACTACCCGTCAACTGTGGAAAACAAGAACGAGAATGACGATTGATCAAGCTTTTGTGTCCAGTGATGTTGTCTTTAGTCAAATTATACGGGAACTGAAAAGAAGAAGGACTATCGATACAAAAAAACAGGAAGGTAAGAAATGGGACTTTCTGACCTTTTAAAATATAAAGTCTGTAACTGTTTTGATGTTTTGTATGTAATGATGATGTTTGTTTGTTAATTGTAAACTGCTAAACTTTTTGCTAAAATAAAGTTTCTTTAAAAAAAAAAAAAGCAAAGAAGGTTAGGTTATGCTAAAAGAACATCTTTGACATATGATCAAGGCTTTTTACTTTCTCTCTTTATACTTTTATTTTAGTCTTAATTTTCTTTTTTATACTTAATTAGTTTATCTTTTTGAGCATTTTTACAAAGATTTGTGCATGATTTATCATTGATTCTGTCTTATGAATTCTTAAAATATATTGTTAAAGACATTTTTTGTACTGTTTCCTGACTCCAGTTATTGTGGCTCCAAAAACATAGTGTGGCTGTGAGTGTTTCAGAAAAAAAAAAAAAAATTTGCATACTGCATATTCCATGAATCTGTAATTGGATTTTCATTACTAAACTGTGTAAAGAAAATTTGTATAAAAGTAAGACTTTAAACTGTTTTACTTCAGTTGAACATCACAAAACTTTTTAATAAATATAAAATCTGAAAAAGCTGCACTTACTACAGAGAAGGTAAAGTTCCTTTTAAAGAAGAGAATGGAAGTCATATCTTACACATGTAATGCACAAAATCATGAGCAATGCTGCAATGAAAGCACATTACTAACACTGTGCTGTAACATTCTTTATGTGTTACATTACAATAAATAAATAATTTTATTAAAGCATTTGTAAAAGTCCAAGATGTTATAAACCCTCAATTGATCCAAAAGTTTTCACTCTTTTCACCTGCAATTATTATTATTTTAATTATTCATTGAGAAATATACCCATTAGAATGCTAATATACAACTACACATTTTACAAAACAGTGTAACTATTTTTGTATTAGGATAAAATAAATAAATGAAATACTTAAGCGTCCTACTAGTGGCAAATCTGGCCATGGACACATGGAAAAAGCAGGGCTTTAAGGCTGGGAAACAACAAGGGTTCACATTACACAGGTGGAAAAAACAGGTGAGAACAATCAAGGGCAGAGTCAAGAAACAAGGGGACTGGGCAGGGAAGAATGAAAACACAAGCACATGGATGACTTGGAGGAGCCAATTGTGACAGAACCCCCCACCAAGAAGCAGCACTGAAGCGCGGCAAAAAAAAACCAAAACAAAACCAAACACAGATACAATGGACTAAAACCAGGGACAGAGCTAGACAGGGACAGGACACGAAACACAAGGAACAGAAGAAGGAACAATCACAGGAGCCGGGACACGAGGCACAGAAGCTGGAACAGGCACAGGAACCACAGCTGGCACAGAAACAGGAGCAGAAACTGACACAGAACATGAAACAGAAGCCAAAGGCATAGATGCAGGAACCAAGGAGTAAACAGACGAGACAGCACCAGACACAAGAACTGGGGAAACACAAACAGACGGAGGACGAAACAAAGGCTGAGGCGGAGGACGAGGAGGCATAACACAAAACGATGAGGACAACAACATAAGACAGACCATGCAAAAGACAAGGGAACAGGAACAAGAACAGACAGCGGCACAGGAACCGACACACAAACAGACACCGGGACAGAAACAGAAGGAGAGACAGGAACAGAAACCACAACAGGAACAGGGGACACAGAAGCAGACACAGGCAGAACAGGAGGCCCATGGGGAGCAACAGACACAGACAAGGGCGGAACAGGCGTGAACAAAGGGGTTGTGACCTGATCGCAGGCAGGCGAGCCTGCAAAGACGTCCTCGGAGGCAGGTGGGTGTCGGGACCCAGAGCTCCTCGTCTTCAGCCCACAAGTCCTGGACGATGTGAAAAAACATTACTAATTAATTAATGTTAAGTTTTTAAGAAAAGTTTTTAAAAGAATTTTAATTTAATCTGTTCTCTGATGCAGAAAAGTAATAAAGTCTGTTGTAATGCAAAAAGGGTAACTAATCAAAAATATTGAAAAAGCATTCTTGCAAAAGTTAAAGAAAAGTGAAGAACAAAACTTTGCAAAAAAGTCAAAGTGAAATGAAAAACCAAACTTCAGCTGCAGGGTTTGGTTTGAAGGAAAGAAAAGGCTTTCTTCGTTTATTAGTTCCAATGTGACAAAATGGCGCCCAAAAGCCAAAATGTACAGACAATTTATACACCTTACACTTTATACCACTCCTGGGCGAGTTTATCACCCCTCCCTGGGGTGATATCATTGCCCCTCCTATTTTTCATATGTCCCAAATGAACATAGTTACCAATAGATCTGTTTTTTTATGACTTCCCTTGGAACCCTTATTTCCATCCAATTTTCTAAGCCGCTCCTCCCTCACGGTCGCGAGGTAATGCTGGAGCCTATCCCAGCAGTCATCGGGCAGAAGACAGGCCTCACCCTGGACAGGTCGCCAGTCCATTGCAGGGCAGACAGACAGACACAGACAGTCACTCACACCTAGGGGCGATTTAGCATGTCCAGTTGGCCTGGATGCATGTCTTTGGACTGTGGGAGGAAACCGGAGAACCCAGAGGAAACCCACGCAGACACGGGGAGAACATGCAAACTCCACACAGAGAGGACCCTGATCACCGAATCGAACCCAGGCCTTTCTTGCTGTGAGGCGATAGCACTACCCACTGCATCAGTGTGCCACCCATCAGTTCCCACATCCTGGTGCATCAGGTCACCCTGACCAAGTGCTGGGTGCTTTCCTCATTAATTTTGACTGATGGGCTAGTCTCTGCTGGTCTTATCTTCTTCTTCTTCTTCTCATTAACGGCTAGTTTGTTTTCGCAGAATGTGCAGCTGTAACCAGCAGAGCCTTTGGTTGGCTGTGGGTGGTTTGTGAGCCCTGCCACCCAGCGTAGTGAGAGGCACTGTGCTGTTTCCCCCTCCCCACTCTGAAGTACCAGGTGTTTACAATTATCCATTAGCCTTAGCATATAAGCACAGTGGCACCTTGTGCATGGACAACTTCCTCCTGCTTGGAGCTTGACTTGGCTGGGGCTAATGGTCATTTGATAGGTGCTGGCATGCCAGTTTATGCAGTCTACCCCTTCTCCAGCACTTCTGGTGTATTAGCGAGGAGCTATTGGAAACAGCATTGAATTATCATAGCCAATTGTGGCTTTGTGGCTGCTACATTATAACGCTCCTGCACTCCGATCTCTCCAGGATGGTGTCTGTATGCAGGTATGTAGTGGGGGCTACATGGGTATTGTGTTTTTAGTATACAGTGGCTAATGTCTGTGACTATGTAGGTGTATGGTGGGCTGGTGTAACGGCTAACAGGCGGTGAGCCTGTGTATAGCGGCAGTTCCTCCTGTGGATGCTCCCCTCCTGTCTGTCACTCATGGTTTGAACTTTACTTGCTGTGATATGTTAACGTGCACTGCACTTTTGTCTGTGTGTGTTGGAGATTTTAGGTTTTTGACCATGCTAGGCCACTTAGAGTGGGATGCTCACAGCCAGTATTTCCCCTTCTTGGAGCTCCTATCTTTTGTTTATTTTAGATTAATATTTATAAACCAGTGTTTTTATGGACTATTAAATGTCTCATGATCTCAATCCCATGTCTCTGGATGTCCTTCAGCCTTACCTGTGTGCGTAATTGCTCTAGTTTGTTGAATGGGTATTTCCTGGGGTGAAACTCCCCAGGTGTCATACTTTTACTTTACTAGTGGTCACACAGCGTTTCTCAGGCTTTCTTAGGCCAGGTGCTCCTACCATCAAAGCTTCCATTCATACCCTGCACTACCTGCTTCTAGAGCAGAATCTCCATATATGGAGCGTTAGGCCTGTTCTTCTGCTAATTGCTGAGTTTCTCAGTTTAAGGCTTATAACTCTAATAACCCTAACTCTATAACTATAATAATTTCCAAGTTGATAGAAACTTTTAAATGGTGACTTAAGGAATATTTCTTTGAAAACCCTGACACAAACTTAAGTATCAAAAAAAAGAAAACCCTGACACAGGCCTTCAGTGATGTCCTTGGAGACAGGTGGGTCCGGAGGCATGATGGCGACTGGCGGCCACAGGAACAGGCGTGCCGCGGGGTGTGGCCATAGGAATAGGAACTCGGCCGGCGGACTGCTGCACCAACCTGGACGAACAGGCAGAAGCAGAACCCACTCGGCAGCTCCCAAGGCTCACTCAAGCTATGGGAAGCTCGCAGTGGCACTTGAGTGAGTCAGGTGCCATAAAAAGGGTTTTCTGCATGTTGCGTCCATCTCACCTCATCTTGCGCTATAGGGTGCTCACTCCCTGCAGCGTTGTTCAAGATGGGTGGACCCAAGGTGCTTAAATGAGCTCTTGTCTTCATAATACAAAATAGAATTGTCCTTCGCTTTCCTACGGGAACAACAAGATGCTCTTGTACCCTCAGTGCCAGGGGATTTGCTGTCTCCGGCTTGGTGTCATTGGGACCTTGGGCTGCTTAAAATCAGCTGGAGTTTTGTCCCAGTGGAACAACCACATACTCCGGTATCTTTCTCTCTCGCTGCGTCCTTGGTCGGCTGGACTTTCTGTAACGAGAGATAAGGAGGCAGACACATATGCTGAGATAAGCAAGATTTATTAAGTGCAAATCCAAACTCAGGGTCAGAACAGTCCAGGGTCACTGAGTCAACATGGATTGAACGAGGGACAGACATGACGAAAAATAAACTGACCAGAAACACCACGGAGGCCAGAATACACAAAACACCACAGGAGAAAACATTCATCAAACAATACAAACAAAGACCAGCAAACTCACAGGGGGTGTGTTTTGAGCAATCGATCTTCGTGCTAAAGAGGACTAGTTGTTTCCAGTTGTTCTGTCCCTCTTCCATTTTGGTTGGCTGCTGGAAGGATTCTTTCTAACATTTGTTTCACCACAGTTTCACATGATTGGTGGAGGACCTAGTGGATTTTACTTATTAAACATATTGTCTTTTTTCATGATTAGTGTGAACAGCTACAGTTACCTGCCTTGTTGACATATTGTAGGCCAACATATTTGAAGTAGTTTCAGCCTCCACGTGCCTGTATGACCTCCCTACAACGCCTGGGCATGCTCCTGATGAGGTGGTGGATGGTCTCCTGAGGGATCTCCTCCCAAACCTGGACTAAAGCATCCGCCAACTCATGGACAGTCTGTGGTGCAACGTGGCGTTATTGGATGGAGCGAGACATGATGTCCCAGATGTGCTCAATTGGATTCAGGTCTGGGGAACGGGCGGGCCAGTCCATAGCTTCAATGCCTTCATCTTGCAGGATCTGCTGACACACTCCAGCCACATGAGGTCTAGCATTGTCCTGCATTAGGAGGAACCCAGGGCCAACCGCACCAGCATATGGTCTCACAAGGTCTGAGGATCTCATCTCGGTACCTAATGGCAGTCAGGCTATCTCTGGTGAGCACATGGAGGGCTGTGCGGCCCTCCAAAGAAATGCCACCCCACACCATTACTGACCCACTGCCAAACCGGTCATGCTGAAGCATGTTGCAGGCAGCAGATTGCTCTCCACAGCATCTCCAGACTCATGTCTGTCACATGTGCTCAGTGTGAACCTGCTTTCATCTGTGAAGAGCACAGGGTGCCAGTGGCGAATTTGCCAATCCTGGTGTTCTCTGGCAAATGCCAAGCGTCCTGCATGGTGTTGGGCTGTGAGCACAACCCCCATCTATGGACGTTGGGCCCTCATACCATCCTCATGGAGTCGGTTTCTAACCGTTTGTGCAGATACATGCACATTTGTGGCCTGCTGGAGGTCATTTTGCAGGGCTCGTTGCACAAAGGCGGAGGTAGCAGTCCTGCTGCTGGGTTGTTGCCCTCATACGGCCTCCTCCACGTCTCCTGGTGTACTGGCCTGTCTCCTGGTAGTGCCTCCAGCCTCTGGACATTACGCTGACAGACACAGCAAACCTTCTTGCCACAGCTCGCATTGATGTGCCATCCTGGATGAGCTGCACTACCTGAGCCACCAACATTCAAAAGTGACAAACATCAGCCAGAAAGCAGAGGTACTGAGAAGTGGTCTGTGGTCCCCACCTGCAGAACCACTCCTTTATTGAGTGTGTCTTGCTAATTGCCAATAATTTCCACCTGTTGTCTGTTCCATTTGCACAACAGCTGTGAAATTGATTGTCAATCAGTGTTGCTTCCTACGTGGACAGTTTGATTTCACAGAAGTTTGATTTACTTGGAGTTATATTGTGTTGTTTAAGTGTTCCCTTTATTTTTTTGAGCAGTGTATATTAAGCAAACCAGATGATAAAATTAAACTCAGCAAGACTGAGCACTGTATGAAAGATGTATAGTCTGTTTGTTGGATGTCTAGTAACCTTCTCCTACTTAACTCTTATAAAACGGTGGTTCTGCTTCTTGGTCCAAAAGCAGAGAAGAAACCGTCAAGAAATAAACTGTCTAACTTAACACTTAAACTTAACAATTCCTCAATTGCATCAAGTTCATCTGTAAAAAATGTTGGTGTCACAAGTTTGATTATAGATTCTCTTACTGACCTATAAAGCTCTAAATCAGATCATAAGGTGCTGCTTACTATTACTACCTAGAATTAATAAAGTTACATCAGGGGGGGAGAGCTTTCTCATACAAAGCCCCCCAGCTCTGGAATAATCTTCCTGTTAATGTTCGGGACTCAGACACAGCCTCAGTTTTTAAGTCTAAGCTAAAAACTTACTTGTATAGTCAAGCTTTTGGGAATTAGTTTTCCCTGTGTCACACATCTGGCTCTGTCTCTGAGACACACTCAGACTCTATCTCCCAGAGATCACGTGACCCCTGACCTTCCCTCATGCTCCAATCAGCGCTCACAGTCTCCTGCATACTAACTCTGTTCATGTGTGTTCCAGGTGAAATGACTAGTTTAGTTTAAAGCTGGGATTTAGCTAAGCCCAATTGTGAGGTATTACAGTGGTATGCAAAAGTTTGGGCATCCCTGATCATTTTCATGATTTGCCTTTTATAAATCATTGGTTGTTCGGATCAGCAATTTCAGTTAAATATATGATATAGCAGACGAACACAGTGATATTTGAGAAGTGAAATGAATTTTATAGGATTTACAGAAAGTGTGCAATAATTATTGAAACAAAATTAGGCAGGTGCATAAGTTTGGGCACCCTTGTCGTTTTATTGATTTGAATACCTTTAGCACTAATTATTGGAACACAAATTTTTTTGTAAGCTCAGTGACCCTTGACCTACATACACAGGTCAATCCGATTATGAGAAAGGGTTAAGGTGGCCAATTGCAAGTATTTCTCCTCTTTGAATCTTCTCTGAAGAGTGGCAACATGGGAGCCTCTAAACAACTCTCAAATGAAGTGAAAACAAAGAATGTTCAACATCATGGTTTAGGGAAAAGGATACAAAAAGCTATCTCAGATATTTCAGCTGTCAGTTTCCACTGTGAGGAATGTAGTGAGGAAATGGACCACAGGCACAGTTCTAGTTAAGGCCCGAAGTGGCAGGCCAACAAAAATCTCAGATTGGCAGAGGCGAAGGATGGTGAGAACAGCCATAGTTAACCCACAGACCAGCTCCAAAGACCTACAACATCATCTTGCTGCAGATGGTGTCACTGTGCATCGTTCAACTATTCAGCGCACTTTGAACAAGGACAGGCTGTATGGGAGAGTAATGCACACGCCACAAACAGAGTCGCTTGAGGTATGCTAAAACACATTTGGACAAGCCAGCTTCATTTTGGAATGAGGTGCTGTGGACTGATGAAACTAAAATTGAGTTATTTGGACATAACAAGGGGCCGTATGCATGGTGGAAAAAGAACACAGCATTCCAAGACAAACACTTGCTACCCACAGTAAAATTTGCTGGCGGTTCCATCATGCTGTGGGGCTGTGGGGCTGTGTGGCCAGTGAAGGTATTGGGAATCTTGTTAAAGTTGAGGGTCGCATGGATTCCAGTCAATATCAGCAGATTCTTGAGAACAATGTTCAAGAATCAGTGATAAAGTTGAAGTTGCGCCGGGGCTGGATACTTCAACAAGACAACGACCATAAACGCTGCTCAAAATCTACTAAGGCATTCATGCAGAGGAACAAGGCCATTCCAGAACATAGTACATCTCAGTCCCCAGACCTGAATATTACTGAAAATCTGTGGTGTGATTTAAAGTGGGCTGTCCATACTCGGACACCATCAAACCTGACTGAACTGGAGATGTTTTATAAAGAAGAATGGTCCAAACTACCTTCAACCAGAATCCAGACTCTCATTGGAAGCTATAGGAAGCATTTTGAGGCTGTTATTTCTGCAAAAGGAGGATCTACTAAATATTGAAGTAAATTTTTCTGTTGGGGTGCCCAAACTTATGCACCTGCCTAATTTTGTTTAAAGAATTATTGCACAGTTTCTGTAAATCCTATAAATCAAATATCACTGTGTTCGTCTGCTGTATGATATATTTAACTGAAATTGCTGATCCGAACAACCAATGATTTTATAAAGGCAAATCATGAAAATTATCAAGGGTGCCCAAACTTTTGCATACCACTGTACTTCTCTGGTAGAACTACTGAGTGTTTCTCCTGTGCTTTTGTGATTGCCTTTTTTGTGTTTGGACTGTTTTTCTGGATTTGATTTTTCCCTTTTGTCCTTGCCCTCTGGTTATGGTTGCCATTTTGTACCATTTTGCTATTTTGGATCTGACCTACACCTGTTTACTGACAAACCCTTACTGACAAACGTTTCTTATGAAACCCTTGGATATTAAAGCTTCTTCTTTTGGTTTTTACTGCGAGCGTCTGGCCCTTTCTGTCTTGTTACAGAATACCTCACCTGCAATGCAGATGGTGGATTTGGAAGCTTTTCAGCAGGCTTTAGCTGAACAAAGCCAATTGCTAGGCTGACATCAGCATGTACTATATGGAGTTACAAATTCTCTTACATTTACATTTAGAGTATTTAGCAGACGCTCTTATCCAGAGCGACTTACAAGAAGTGCTTTGTCAATCTAGAGAAAGTATTTTTGCTAGTTACCAATAGCTTAGACAAAAAGACATCCCTGAGCTCAGATACTGCTAGAAACAAGATGTCACTGCAGACACAGAGAGAAAAAGAAACAGTTGAACGCAGAACTCTGTGCTATTCAATGCAATACAATTACAATAAGATACAATACATTAAACTACAATACACAGTGCAGTACAATAAAATATATAAGTGCAGCTTATAATTCAGTGCTCATTTAAGTGCTGTGTAAAGAGATGAGTCTTCAGTCTACGTTTGAAGACAGCAAGACACTCTGCAGTTCAGACAGCCAGTGGGAGTTCATTCCACCACCTGGGCGCCAGTACAGAGAACATTCTCGATGCTTGTCTTCCACGCGCCTTGAAGGATGGCGGGTCAAGCCGAGCTGTACTCGAAGGGCTCATGGTACAGTTTGAGATTTCACCTTTGCCATCAAGTAGGTAGGGGCTGGTCTATTTTTGGCTTTGTAGGCAAACATTAGGGTTTTATCTAATGTCTAATGCACTGCGTGCTTGAACCCTAATAAGAAATTACATTTATATAGCGCCTTTCACAAACCCAAGGTCGCTTCACATAGCAAAAAAAAAAAAAACTATACAGAGGAGGAGGAAGAAAAATGTGCATTAAACAGAAAAGTCTTTAAGTCAGATTTAAAAGAAGAAAGAGAAGAGCCTCCCTGAGGGATTGAGGAAGAGAATTCCAGAGTTGGGGGGCCATGGCACTTAAGGACCTCCCTCCCAAGGTGGAAAGTCTGGTGCATGGAACAGCAAGTAAGTTATTGCTAGAAGATCTGAGAGAGTGAGAGGGAGTGTAAGAGGTCAGCGGTTCTCTGAGGTAGAGGGGAGCAAGATTATGCAAAGCTTTGAAAGTGAGAAGTAAGATTTAAAACTTTATACGGGACAGGACCGGTAGCCAGTGTAGCTGAGAGAGAATGGGGGTGATGTGAGCTGAATGCTTAGTGTGGGTGAGAACTCCAGCTGCAGAGTTCTGAATGTACTGTAGCTTTTGGATAGACTTTACAGGGAGACCAACAAAGAGGGAGTTACAATAGTCAATGCGGGACATAATGAAGGCATGAACCAGAGATTGGCATCTTTATCAGACAGGAACGGTCGGAGACGAGCACTGTTACGTAAATGAAAGAATGCAGTCTTGGTGAGGAATTTGATGTGCAGATCAAAATTGAGTGATGAGTCGAGTAAAACACCAAGATTTCTAACGACAGGTGCAGGCTTAACGAGCAGGCCACTAATGCTAACTGAAAAATTTTATGATTTTGACAGTAAAGGTTTAGGGTCAACCAGTAAGACTTCAGTTTTAGCAGTGTTTAGCATGAGAAAGTTATTATGCATCCAGAGCTTTAAATCAGAAATACAGTGAATTAGTGTACTGGGGGGGGGTATCTGAAGGTGTGTGTGTACTGAGATATAACTGAATATCATCAGCATAACAATGGAGGTTTAGGCCATGGCTACGAATAATCTGCCCAAGGGGTGAAATGTAAATTAGGAAAAGTAGGGGTCCAAGAACTGAGCCTTGCGGGACCCCACATCTAACAGTAGAGGAGGAGGATTTATGTGGGCCTAATGTAATAAACTGGTGTCTGTCTGTAAGATATGACCTGAACCACTGTAGGGCTGTGTCAGTGATGCCAATAGAAAAAAGACAAGAAATGAGAACATCATGATTAACAGTATCAAAAGCTGCACTTAGGTTGGGGAGAAGGAGAATATTGAGAGAACCACTATCAGCAGACAGGTGAAGATCATTAACAACTCGCAGAAGAGCGGTCTCAGTGCTGTGGTGAGTATGGAAACGAGACTGAAATGGCTCATAGAGGGCATTATCACTCAGAAATTTCTGGAGTTGGGAAGCAACCACTCTTTCCATTACTTTAGCTAAAAATGGAAGGTGTGAGATCGGTCTGTAATTAGAAAGAGAAGTCGGGTCCAATTCAGGTTTCTTAAGTATCGGAGTAACAGCAGCAGTTTTAAGGGCAGTAGGAACAGAACCAGAAGAGAGACATGAATTTATCACTGTAGCAATAGGGGTGTTAATTACAGATGAACAGGCCTTGAGTAGAGGGGTGGGGGCAGGGTCAAGCTGACAGGAGGAAGCATTAGACTTAATGATGAGCTCAGAGACAGAAAAGGAGTCAACAGGTGTGAAACAAGTTAGCTTTGTGTTCAAAGAAGGAGAATCTGTAAAGGAGAATGGCTGGGAAGCAGAAGAAAAGAGGCTATAGATTTGATTAATTTTTTTGTCAAAAAAATAGAAAAACCTGAAATTGCTCAGTTGAATGGGGGCACGCTGATACAGGAGGATGGAGGAGTTTGTTAACAGTTCGAGTTTTTGGCCTAGACTTAGCATTATTTATGATGGAGGAGTAGTAGTTGGAGCGGGCAGTATTAAGGGCATCCCTATATTTGTGGGTGTGTTGACTGTAAAGTAGAGAGTGGACAGTAAGGCTAGTTTTTTTATAAAGGCGCTCAAGACGCCGACCAATAGCCTTCAGAATCCTTAGTTAAGATAAGATAAGATAAGATAATCCTTTATTAGTCCCACAGCGGGGAAATTCACAGTATTACAGCAGCAACAGAGTAACAGGAGTAAGGCACTCAGTAATAGAAACGGGAAATAGTATAAACCTTATCAACCTTATAAATAATAAAAATTCAAGCTAAATCTCTAGACTATTTACAACAAAATAAGGATAATAATAAAATAAAATAAGAGTTGCATAGGAATCTGTATTGCACTTAGAATATTGCACAATGAAAAATGTTCGCATTCTGAATGTAAGTGTATATTGTATTGTATGTGGTCTACTGGGAGCAGTGCTGGTTGTACAGTCTCACAGCAGCAGGAAGGAAGGACCTGCAATAGCGCTCCTTCACACACTTGGGGTGAAGGAGCTGGTCACTAAAGGAACTGCCCAGTGCTACCAGAGTCTCACGCATGGGGTGGGAGTCGTTCTCCAGCATGGATGCTAGCTTGTTCAGCATCCTCCTTTCTCCCACCGCCTGCACTGGGTCTAGAGGAGTCCCTAGGACCGAGCCAGCCCTCCTGATCAGTTTGTCCAGTTTCTTCCTGTCTGCAGTGGAGATGCTGCCGCCCCAGCAGACCACTCCATAGAAGATGGCTGATGCCACCACTGTGTCGAAAAAGGTCCTCAGGAGTGGCCCCTGCACTCCAAATGACCTCAGTCTCCTGAGCAGGTAGAGTCTGTCCTTTCCTGTAAAGTGCAGCTGTGTTGTCTGACCAGTCCAGTTTACAGTTAAGGTGCACACTCAGGTACTTATAAGAGTCCACTCTTTCAATGTCCGTTCCCAGGATGTTCACTGCTGGAGGGGGATGTGTGCGCCTGCGGAAATCCACCACCAGTTCTTTGGTCTTCCCTGCATTGATCTGTAGGTGATTCCGCAGACACCAGTCCACAAAGTCCTGAATCAGTTCTCTGTACTCTCTGTCGTCCTCATTTGTGATGCGGCCGACGATCACTGAGTCATCAGAGAACTTCTGTAGTGCTAACACCGTCCCCTGTGGGGCCCCTGTGTTACAGACCACCATGTCGGATACACACAGTCCCTTGTCCTCACATACTGTGGACGGTTGGTGAGGTAGTCCAGGATCCAGTGTGTTAGGTGATGGCCCACCCCTGCCTGTTCCAGCTTGTCCTTCAGGCTGTATGGTGTTGAAAGCACTGGAGAAATCAAAGAACATGATTCTCACAGTGCCCCCAGGCTTCTCCAGTTGAGAAAGAGCTCCATGCAGCAGGTAAATGATGGCATCATCCACCCCGATGCCAGGTTGGTAGGCAAACTGAAGTGGGTCCATAGATGAGCTCACCATAGGGTGGAGTTGTCTAAGGACCAGCCTCTCCAGTGTCTTCATCAGGTGTGACGTCAGTGCCACCGGCCTGTAGCTGCTGAGGTCCTTTGGGTGCTGTGTTTTTGGCAATGGCACCACACAAGATGTTTTCCACAGTTGTGGTACTCTCCCCAGCTTCAGGCTTGTGTTAAAAATGTGCTCCACTATCCCGCACAGCTGATCTGCGCAGGACTTGAGGAGCCTGGCATTGATGCCATCCGGCCCTGTAGCCTTCCTCGCCTTGATCTTCCTGAGCTCATTTCTCACCTGGGCCATTGTGAAGGTCAGACTGGAGCAGGGGGGGTGCTGAGTGTTGAAATGTGTGAACGGGGTGTTACGACAACCAGCAGAAGAACCAGTGGGGGGTGGGTGTGAGCTGAAAGTTGTTGTGCTGGGGGTGGTTGTGAGAGAGGGGTTAGAGCAGCATGCTGGAAGTGCCAGACAGGAGGGTTTCAGCAGAGATGTCTGTGTAGTGGGAGGGGGGGTGAGTGATCAAACCTGTTGAAAAACAGATTGAGATCGTTCACCCACTTTTGGTCCCCTACTGCTTGAGAGTCGGACTTCTTGTGGCCAGAGATTGCTTTAAGGCCTTTCTAGACTCCGCTGACATTATTCTGCTGTAGTTGTTCCTCCATCTTCCTCCAGTAGCTAGCTTTGCCCTCCCGGATCTTCCTCCTCAGCTCCTTCTGCACAGCTTTCAGCTCCTCCTTATCCCCTAATCTAAACGCCCTCTTTTTCTCCTTCAGGAGAGCCTTTATGTCAGGGTTAATCCACGGCTTGCTGTTAGAGAAACACCGTACAGTCTTGGTGGGTACAGTGTTCTCCACGCAGAAGTTCACATAGTCTGTTACACAGTGTGTGAGACTGTCTATGTTCTCCTCCTCATGATCACACAGCACTTCCCACACCGTTGTATTTAAACAGTCCTTCAGAGCCTCTTCAGTTTCCTCAGACCATTTCTTTACTGTGCGGGTGACTGCTGGTTCCCTCTGTACAAGAGGTTTGTACACAGGCAGGAGATGAACCAGGTTGTGATCTTCCCAGGGGAGGGAGGGGTGATGACCTATATGCCTCCTTTGTGTTGGCATAAAACAGGTCCAGGATTCTATTGTCTCTGGTGTGGCAGGTTACATACTGGGTGAAGGTGGGCAGAGTGGAGGACGGAGAAGCGTGGTTGAAGTCACCGGAGATGAGAAGGAGGGCTTGTGGGTGCTGTGTCTGCAGTCTGCTCACAGATGAGTGCAGGATCTCACAGGCAGTCTCAGCGTTGGCGGAGGGGGGGACATACGCAGTTACCATGATTACATGCGAATATTCCCTGGGCAAGTGCAGGGGCGTCATGGTCACGGCTCGATGTCCTTACAGCAGGTTTGCTCTTTGATAGTGATGTGCTTGGGTTTACACCATCTATCATTCACAAATACTCCCAGCCCACCTCCTTTCCTCTTCCCGCTCTCCGTTGTCCTGTCCGCGCATATGAGCTGGAAGCCGTCCAGCGTGACAACCGTGTCTGGGGTTAGCGCCGTTAGCCACGACTCCGAGAACAACATAACGCTGCATTCGCGATATTCTCTCTGGTGTGGCGTCAGTGCCGCCAGCTCGTCCATCTTGTTGGGAAGAGATCTCACATTCCCCATAATGACGGAGGGGAGAAGAGGTCTGTAATGTCTCCTCTTAGCCCGACGTAGAGCTCCAGCACGACACTCGCATCTCTTCCTCCTCAGCTCACGGGGGATGTCGGGTATCTCATCTGGCAGCACTGCCGTTTGGCGCAGCGCCAACAACTGAACTGAACTGTCAGGGGTGAACCAAGGACAGGAGCAGACGGCAGGGAGGAGTCTATTCTTAAAAGGGGCAAAATCATTAAGCAGTCCAGAGACAGTCTCATTATAGAGAGATACCATGCTCTCAGGGGACGATAGGTTATGTAGGTCAGGCAGGGCTGAAGACTGAAGAGAAGCAGCAAACAGATTAAGACTGACAGACCTAATATCACGATAGACAACAGAGATTTTTTCACAGAGGGGAGGAGTAGAAATATGAAAAGTACATTCAATGAGCTTATGGTCAGAGATACCAGAAACTGAACCAGAGACAGAGATATCATTCAAACCAGTAGAGCAGAGTAAATCAAGAGTATGACCATGAGTGTGAGTTGGAAAATCAACATGCTGCATCAAGTTAAAACACTCTAAAGCTGAAAGGAACTCAGATGTGAAAGAGCATTCAGTATCAACATGGATATTGAAGTCACCAAGCACAATTATGGCAGAGCAAAGAGATGAGATGATTGTGAGGAGTTCATTAAGTTCAGACAAGAAGTTAGCAGCAGGTTTGGGAGGGTGATAATCTAACAGGAACAGTAAAGGTGAGGAGGAAAGAACCTTCAATGCAATATATTCAAAGGTTGTAGTACTGAATAGGGAAAGTTCTTTGACCGTTAAACCGGAATGATGAACCACAGCCAAACCACCTCCTCTCCCTTTTAGTCGGGGTTTTGAGAAACAACTGTAGCCTGAGGGCGTCAGCATGTTTAAATGTAAGTAGTCACCAGGTTGTTGCAAGGTTTCCGAAAGAAAAAACATATCCACGTTTTTCTGGGTGATGAGGTCGTTGATTAACGAGGCTTTATTGGTTATGGATCGTGTGTTAAGATTAGGTTAAAGCAGCGTCGGCTGGGAAGAGAAGGTTCAACCAGTTTTGAAAGTGGACGGAGATGGCCATGATTTACTCCACAGATGGCTTTAGTGTAACACTGGCGAGCACGATTATATGTCCATATAGTCGGGATCCACGCATTCGAGCCATCACAGCCATAAACGAGGGTCCTCTTTTTGAGCGGTGGATGTAACGTGGACGTCAATTCCAAGTGTCCGGCAGAGATTATATGACGCGGAATCCAAGCGCGCATGGCAGTCGAGGTGTTTAAGTTCAGTTTGTGAGTATTTAAACATTTCCAGAGCATAAAAAACAAAAATGAACAGCACGACTTGAGGCCAAAAACAAAAACTCTGGACACCAGCCGTGGACATGAAGGAGAAGAGTGAATATGCCAGAGCTCAGACCGCAGACGTTAGCCAACCAAAACCCACTACACCACCAGCCAAGACTGTGAGAAGCACAATCAGAAATGCTGCAGCTTACCACAGAACAAACTGGCAACAGCAACTAAACAAGAGGGCACAAACACACTCACCACAAGTGCGGCCACGTTGCAGGAGAAGAGGAAGAGGGCTTGCACAGGTGAGGAGCAGGTGTGTCATAGGCATTATCACAAAGCAAGATTCAGCTTTCTAGTAGAAAACAGAGAGAGTCCATCGATACTGGAGAATATCTGTGCGAAAAGGAAAAGAAAAAAACAGCCACAAGAAAAACAAAACAAACAAAACACCGACGAGTAGCGGCAGGCAAATGCGCACAGCGTACACTCAACTGCAACCTGAATTGTCTTGTAAACATGACAACGTTAGATCAGCATATTACTTTTTTAATCAGACTTGATCATTTATTGAATAAATGTAGCAAACCCAAAGTAGACCAAGCCAGGAAGATGATAACCAGAGTGACCCCCCCCCACCCCAGACTCAGTGGAACAGAACAAAGTGGAAGAACATAAGCAGTGTGATTCCTTCTGTCTCTCCAAAGAAGAAACACTGCAGAACCTCACCACAAACACATATGGAACTGACCCCTGGAAAGCACATTGAGTATACTCCATGTGGGGAGTTTTCCCACAAAGGGGTTGGTTTCTAAATTATTCTTGTTGTCTGTAACTCAATGCTGTCACCAAACATGTTGTCATTTCAGCCCTCGTAGATTCCAATGCTGAAAGAAACTTTATTCATGCTCGATTGGTGAAACAACTACCACTAGGGGGCACTATGAGTACTTAGTCATGCCTTTTTGCCTCTGTAATGCCCCCTTTGCATTCTAGGCTTTCATTAATGATGTTCTAAGGGACATATTGGGAAAATACGTCATCGCCTCTCTTGATGACCTCCTTGTGTATTCTCCTAACAAACATACTCATGTAGAACATGTTTGCGCTATCCTGAAATGTCTCCTTCAAAATAATTTTTAAGGGTGAAAAATGTGAATTCCATTTCCAGTCTGTTGCTTTCTTAGTGTATGTGATCAGTTCAATCATGGTAATGGATGATAAAAAGGTAGAGGCAGTAGTTCAGTGGCCCACTCCCTCTTCAGTTAAAGAACTCCAAAGATTCCTTGGGTTTACTAATTTCTATTGCAGGTTCATTCGCAACTTCAGTAGGGTTGCTGCTCCCCTAACCTCCTTGTTGAAAGGTAAGCTAATTTGGAATACACAGGCCAAAAAATGCTTTTTAAACTTTGAAAGAGACCTTTACCATGGCTCCCGTACTTGAACACCATGATCCCTCAGAACCTTTCATAGAAGTTGACTCCTCAGAAACCAGTAAATCAGAAACCAGTTTTGTCCCAATGATCAGATTTTGTCCCTGAAACTCCATCCTATTGCATTTTATTCCCACAAGTTAACTCCAACATAGAGGAACTATGGTATAGGAGATCGTAAGTTATTAGCTGTTAAGCTGGCATTAGAGGAATGGCAGCATTGGTTAGAGGGAGCTAACCATTTTTTTTGTAGTGTTGACTGACCATAAGAATTTGGAGTACCTTCGTAATGCAAAAAGACTGAATGCACGCCAAGCCTGATGGCCCCTGTTCTTCTCAGTTTAATTTCAATATAACATTGCCCCAGTTCCAGGAATACAAAAGCAGGTGCTTTATCTAGAATACATCAAAGTAACAACCCAGTTCCCATTCAGACCACATCTGAATGTATTTTACCCATTGAGGTTTCTGTATCCTCTTTTCTTTGGGAGATTGATGATGAGATCAAGAAAAGCCTTGGTTAATGTTAATGTTAATGCTCCTGTACCCTCTAGGAAACTCTATGTAACTAACCAATTTTGTACTCTGCTGATTATATGGGCCCATTCTGCACTCACTTCTTGCAACCCTGGAGAGACCCATACACAACAATTGTTAGCCAATTGCTATTGATAGGAATCTATGAAAAAAGATTCACACATTTGTAGCATCATGCTCCACCTGTTCTCAAAGCAAAACCCCCAAGACCTTACTTGCTGGTAAACTAGTCCCATTACCAATACCTGTCAGACCCTGGTCACGCTTAGCGGAGGACTTTGTTATGGACCTGCCTGAATCTCAAGGTTCTGCCACAATTCTTATGGTCATTGACCAGTTCTCACATAGAGGCTGTTTTATGCCCTTTGCTTCTATCCCCATTGCATTTCAGACAGCAGAGACTCTGTTTAACCAGGTCTTCTGCTTTTTCGGTATACCAGAAGACATTGTTTCAGAGGCCCTCAGTTCACCTCCCATGTATGGTCTTAATTTTTTGAACATGTATGAGTATTTATAAGTCTAACTTATGGTTATCACCCTCAATCCAGTGGCCAGTGTGAGCACATGAACCAGGAGTTAGGAAAATTTCTTAGACTCTTCTGCCATAATAACCCAACTGATTGGCCCTGTTTTTCATTATAGGCAGAAACAGCCCAAAACTCCCTCACAAGTTCAGTTACAGGCATAATTCCACTGTCACACATCCCTCTGGCTCTAAGGTACACTGAGACTCCATCTCTCAGCTGATCCTCTGAGAGATCACCTCACTCACATGACCCTGACCTTCCCTCATGCTCCAATCAGTGCTCAATCTCCTGAATTCTAACTCTGTTCACTTGTTCCATATCACATGACTAGTTTAGTTTAAAGTTGGGCTTTAGCTTAGCCAGATTTAGAAGTATTGCTTCCTTTGTAGAACTGAGCATTTCTCCTGTGTTTTTGTGATTGCCTTTTTTGTGGTTGGACTGTTTTTCTGGATTTCTGGTTTCTCTCTTTTGTCTTTGCTTTCTGATTATGGTTACCATTTTGTACATTTTTGCTGTTTTGGATCTTACCCACACCTGTTTACTGACCACGATTCTTGTCAAACCCTTGGATATTAAAGCCTCATGCATTGGTTTTTACCACAAGCATCTGGCCCTTTCTGTCTCATTACACCTGTCAGATAAAAGGTGCAGATCTGGGGGTTCATGAATAGAGTATTATGGTAAGCTGGGAGTGTTGGTACTGTCATCTCGCTGCTCTCACACATTCACTCAAATTTGCTGACAGTGGAGTGGAGAGGCACCAACATCTCAAGGAGCCCTCATGTCTCTGTTACCTTTTGGTTTCTCCTTTTTAGTAAAGGGCTGTAATTACTAGACCTGGAGTCTCAGCAATTCTTAATACTGTAACCCATGATCACTCATTACAGAACTGTTTTCCTTTCTTTACCAAGTTGAACAGCTGCCCTTCCTGTGCGGTCTGATGCTGTTGCTTCTTCTGCCTGTTTTCCCCATTTTGTACTGTAATACTTCATACTAACTGTTTGCTATCTGGTGTCAACCAGAGGAGGATGGGTTCCCCTTCTGAGTCTTGGTTCCTCTCAAGATTTCTTCCTCCTGCTCTTGGAATTTTTCCTTGTCAAAGTTACCACTGGCTTGTTCATGAGGGAGGGCTTGGACGTGGATTTTTCTGTAAAGCTGCTTTGTGACAACACTTGTTGCAAAAAGCACTATATAAATAAACAATGCTTGCTTCGTTTCTAGACTTATGTCTGTACTGCGCATTTCTTTTTCTTTTTGCTTTCTTTATTTTCTGTTGTTTTTGACCAGGATTTAAGGATTTAACTCAGCTTCTTTCAGGGATTAAGGACATCACTTCTCAGCTGTGAGAGCTCAGGGTTTGTACACCTGCTCCTTCTTCTACTCCAGTTCATCTTGTTACCATTTATGTTACAGGGAGTCAGATACAAACATTTCTGCTGAGTAAACCATATAAATTTGATGGTTTTCCTCATAAAATGTCAGGGTTCTTGTTACAGTGTTCAGTTCTTTTCAGTAACTCTTCTGCTAGTAATGACCAGTCTAAAATTGCTATTATATCTCCCCTTTTGGATAAAGCATGAGGGTGGACTACCACAGGGTGGTCTTGTTAATAAAATTTTTCTAATGAACAATTTTTGAAAGACTTTAAGAATTTAACTTCAATCCTATAATGGTTGCTCTAGTGGAGAGCTCAAGCAGGCCAATCACGCTGTGGCTGCTTAAACTACACTAACCACAGGTAGTGAGTGGAATGAAACTGCACTTATTGTAGTATTCAGAAATGGATTGAATCCTGAAGCCTTGATGAAATTGGCATATAAAACAACAATTTGAACCTAGATCAACTCTTGCTTTATGCCTTGATCATCCATCCATCCATCATCTTCCGCTTCTCCGGGGTTCGGGTCGCGGGGGCAGCATCCTAAGCAATGAGGCCCAGACCTCCCTTTCCCCAGCCACTTACACTAGCCACTTCCGAGGCGCTCCCAGGCCAGCTGGGCAATATAGTCACGCCAGCGTGTCCTGGGTCTTCCCTGGGGTCTCCTCCCTGGTGGACTTGCCTGTGACACCTCACGAGGGAGGCGTCCAGGAGGCATCCTAACCAGATGCCCGAACCACCTCAACTGGCTCCTCTCGACGTAAAGAAGCAGTGGCTCTACTCCGAGTCCCTCCTGGATGACCGAACTTCTCACTCTATCTCGAAGGGAGAGTCCCGACTTAAAGTCACTTTCCAAGTCCTCACCAAACTCCTCCCACACCCGGGTTTTTGCCTTGGCGACGACTGAAGCCGCAGATCGCTTGTCCTGTCGATACCTGCCAGCTGCCTCTGGTGTCCCACAGGCCAACCATGTCCAATAGGACTCCTTCTTCAGCTTGACGGCGTCTCTCACCTGGGGTGTCCACAACAGGGTTCGAGGATTACCGCCCCAACAGGCACCAACTACCTTGCGGCCACAGCTACAGTCAGCCGCTTCAACAATGGATGCCTTGATCAACTATTAAAATAGTGTCCATGCAGTGTGACACACGCTGTCCAGAGAGTAGAGGCTTTGTCAGTTTTATGGAGGTCTGTGTGTGTATTGTGGTGCTGCTGGTCACGTTTTACTTGACATGTCCCCGGGAAAGCATGTAGATATGAATCCACACACCAATGTGGTGAATGTTTCTAAAAACGGTTTGGTTTTGAAGTCCATCCTGCTTCCTGTTGTCCTTCACTACCATCAGTCTTCTCTCTGTATTGCAGCATTGATAGACTCCGGAGGGGAACTTCATCCATTCTGACTCGATTGCGAGGAATTATAGTAAACTGAGACGCTGGTGCTGTCGTCCCACTGCTCGCACGCGGTCACTCAGGTTTGTGAACAGTGGAGCGGCGGGATGCCAAACTGTTTCAGAGTGCTCTCTTGTCTTTGTGTCCTTCTGGTTTCTCCTGCTAAGGATATAATCCACCTGTGTGCACCTCCCTCCACTCTTGTATGTCACCCTGTGTTCTTCCCTCTTCTGAAAATACGTGTTCAACACAGCCATTTCCATTCTCTTTGCAAATTCTACAACCATCTGACCTTCCGCATTTCTGTCTTTCACACCATACATACCCAGCACCTCTTCATCCCCTCTGTTCCCTTCACCAACATGTCCATTTAAGTCTGCACCAATCTCTCCTCTCTAGGGACACCATGTACCACTTCATCCATCTTACTCCAAAATTCCTCTTTCTCCTCTAACTGACATATGAACTGACCACATTCAAAATTACACCATCTACCTCCAACTTCAGGCTCATGATCCTCTCTGACACGCTCTTTACATCCAGAACACTTTTCACAAGCTGTTCCTTTAGGATTATACCTTCTCCATTTCTTTTCTTCTCTACAACATGATAGAACAGTTTGAATCCACCTCCAATGTTCCTGGCCTTGCTTCCTTTCCATCTGGTCTCCTGAACACACAGAATATCTACCTTCCTTCTCTCCATCATGTCTGCAAGCTCTCTGCCTTTACCAGTCATTGTCCCTATGTTCAGAGTCCCTACTCTAACCTCCACACTCCTGCCTTTCCTTCTCTCTTGCTGCCATCTAACCCGCCTTCCTCCTCTCCTCTTTGATGGTCTTCAACCTACAGTAGTCCAATTTCCACCAGCACCCTACTGGTCAACAGCACCGGAGGCGGTCGTTGTTAACCCGGGCCTCGACCGATCCGGTATGGCAATCATATTCGTGATCCGCATGATAGTTTTGGCACAAGTTTTACGCCGGATGCCCTTCCTGACGCAACCCTCACCATTTATCCAGGCTTGGGACCGGCACCAGAAGTACACAAAGTACACCCCTAATGGCTGGTTTTTCCCTGAGTCAGGATGCCACCTTGAAATCTGATTAGGATTCACCTAATTCAATGCAAATGCCATTGCTTGTGTAAAGACAATATTTCTATATATTTCTGCAGCTATCATAGATAAAGGGAGAGAAAATCTACAACAAGAACAGAATCTCTAAACTGTCCGTCAATAAGAAACACCATTCTACCAGATTTATGGCTGACAAACAGGAATAAGTCCTGCAGTTTCTCCATACACATCATATGTAGGAAACTACCTATAGGACAGAAAACACTCCTACTCTGGCCGTGTGTGCTGTGTTGAGTTTTCTTTCACTCACCGTTAGTGTAAGAGGTGAAGGTTCAGCGTCTTTACAGCACAGGATCAGCCATCAGCAGACCGTCACCGGATTCTTGTTTTCTGTCCAGTTGCAGCAGATGGTTACAGCATCAGACGTCTAAAAAAGCTGGAAAATCTTGCAGATCTCAGATCCTATCCTCATTGCCAAAAAATCTGTTGACTTCTGCTGGCAAGCATTGCTTTCTTGAAGAAAATAGGAGTAGAGACGTGCCATTGGAGGCTGTTACTTGACAAAGGAACCACTCTCCACAGCCCCCACACATCACCCAAGAGTGACATACAAAATGCAGACGAGATTAAACATAAGGCAAGGGAACAAGAAGAAGATTCAGGAGTAGTTACAAAGTTAATAAGGAGAAGTTACAAAGTTAAAAAAGCAAATAAAGTAAAATAATATTTAATAGTCTCAAGAAATAACTTGCAGTGGTCAGATATTTTACACTGCAAGTAATTCAAGGATTCTTCTGAGAACTGTTAAGAAACTACAATCAAAGTAATAGCTTTGAGATCCAAGAGTATCTCCCAGGTTGGTTAATTTTCAGGCACAAGGCCGCCAATCATTACAAGCAACAATTTTAACAACGTCTAATGTTCATAGCCGTTGTCCCTAATTGTTCCTTTCAAAAAACTAAACTTGGGGATTTTGTGAGGTCTGTTGATTTTATCTGCATTTTTATAAGGATATGATATTATATGGGATAGGCTCCAGCACCTCCATCTCCATCTCCGTCTCCAGCTGACGGAGAAGCGGCTTGGAAAATGGATGGATGGATGATATTATATGACCATGGAGATTAGGCCCACAATTGTGATATCATCTGCAAATTTGATGATGACGTTGGAGCTGTGTCTGGCTGAATAGCCGTGGATGTACAGGGAGTACAAGAGAGAGCTGAGCACACAGCTCTGAGTAGCTCCGTTGTTAAGGGTCAGTGAGGAGGAGGTGATGTTCCCCATTCTTACTACCCATTCTTGGCCCATCAGGAAGTTCAGGATCTGAAGAAAACTATGGACTATATGCAGTGGACTCTCTAACAGGGCAAGAGCTGATCTCACAGAAGGGAGCTGTGCCAGATGACAGTTTAAGTTACAGCTGAGGTCACTCTTGTATGTATATGGAGGGTTGTCTGAGATGCCCTTTGGAGAGCTGTGTAAGAGAGCCCTGTAAGGACAGAACAGTCTGATAAGACTCATACCAGAGTCAGTTTTAAAAACTGGCTAATAAAAACTAATAAGACATCCTATGCGTTTGGTTTTGAAGGTTACCAAAAAAGGTGTAAGGACATGATAGGGACTAAAATGGTATGGATGGAAATGTAGAAATGGGGTGGGGAGATTACCTCATCAACCCAGAGGGGAATAAAAAAGGGTTGTTTTGAGATGTTATTTGCATTGTGGTTGATTTTGTTTTTTGATGCTGAATAAAGCAAAGGCCTTTCCTTCCTTCCACAAGAACTCAGCAGCTCAAGACTTTTTTTTCCTTTCCTTTATATCCTTTTTTATTTTTATTGATAATCTTTGATTCCTTTAATTCTGATGGAAGATATTAGATTACAAATCATTAGGGCAATATTATAGATAATATTAGAGTTACTTATAAATCTCTAGAACCTGGGCAAAAAGAGAGAGTTCTTGGTTGCAACAACCATTTAAGGCCTTTACACACCAAAAACTTTTATTACTATGATTTATTTGGAAAACAGTAAACCAGCTCTCTGGTTGATTATGGCCATCTCTGCTGTTTGCATAGTGACAACCAAAATGACAGCAAAAATAACATTTTCACAAACACCAAAAGGATCAGAATCAAAGCTGGTTTATGGGGACCTATTTCTCCTGTTATATCAAAAGCATGACTGTAAATGTTACAGGGTGCCAGCAAGTCAGTTAAGTGGAGCTAAACAGCTAAAAATTAAAAGTATACATTACGTATTAGGAGACCTTACATGCACTTAAAAACTTAAAAAGTTACTGAGATATGAGCTGTGTGCAAAAGAGTTAATGAAAAGTTTCAGCTCCTGAACAAGGTGCAGAAATTCTTCAAAGTGGAAAGCATCTTGCACAGTGTCACAGTTTGTCTGTTTTGTGAGAGGGAAAACACCACCTCATAGATATTCCCATCTGAATATTTCACATCTTTGTGCAGAATAAAAAAAAAATGTATTGGCTTCGAATTGCATAGTCCTGGAGGGGTCCAGCCGGCCCAGTCTGCTGCCAGCAGAGGGTGATGGCGTCAAGGAGTCACGGACTAATTAGACTTACTCTACACACCTGTGGGCTCCCCTACTTAAGGCTGCAGCAAACAGTAATGTTTGTAGAGGGGTGACCGGTACAGTACCTCATTTAAAGACTAAGGCTAGTGGAGCCCCCTTACCCATAGCTTTTACCAAAGGATTATTAGTAGAAATGGCAAGGCTGAGTTCATTAAATACTAACTGATTAAACAGAAGGTTATGATTTTTGAAAACGTCAAAAACCATGTTTTGAACAAGCATGGACATTTATACTATGTGCATGGATATCAGTGTCTCTTAATATTGGCTATGCTTCAACTCATAGTGTGGTAATAATTGGTACATCATAGATGTACTTTTAGAACTCTGTTTGCACCTCTACATTCAGAGCCTAAAAAGTGGAAGTGTCCATCATTTAACAGCAATCATTTAAACTCTCAAAATGTATTATTTCTAAATAACAGGTATCGTTACACATTTGTGCTTGTCTGAGGCAATTGCTCCACAGTTCTTTAATACAGCATTTACAAGTAATTGATTTAAGAAGTAAATAATACTTACAATTACATTCAAACCACCAGCTTTGCAGTGTCTTACCTGATGGAAGAAACCTGAAATCTAGACAATTAATAGTTAACCTTGATCACAAAAATATCTTTCATGGAATGTCAGACAAGCATAAGAAAAGTTTAGGGTTTATTTGTTATTTAAATGGTTATTCTAATTTTTTTATTATGCATATAAGAATTTTGACAATTTTTTTTATTTTATACAAATTATTTATTTACCCTCCTTAGGGAGTTAAGCATTTTATAAGCATCTCATCCATTCCACCTCAAATGGTACAGTAGTTACCTTCAGGTACCTGTTACATAAATGGCACTGTATTCACATTCAGGTGACTGTTGGCTGTTGTACATACACCTTTTGCAATGAAGACCCAACCTCACCTTCACCAGGCACATTCTGTTTAAAGTACATAGTTTTAATAGTCAGAATGGGTTCTAAAAATCATTGAAATGGAGACAAGATTAAAAAATTAAGGGAAGACCTGAGTTTATTGTTGAAACATTTACAGTTGGCATATTATAATTTGGCATGTAAAAAACATTTCGGTGCCTGAAATTTTTTCATTAGGAGCCATTGGCTTCTTAAGCAATATTTTTTTTTTCTGAAGCCCTGAACACTATCAAAGTATATATATATATATATATATATATATATATATATATATATATATATATATAAATTTTTGGCCACTTTCATGAATTGTTAAAAATACATGTAATAAATACATTTGGAAAATGTGCTGCATTTAAAAATGTATTTAACAAATGCATTTTTGGCCATTTTCATACATTGCAAAAATACATGTGATAAATATATTCATTTAGAATGTTTTGGATTGAATAGGAATCATTTCCATAATGTAATTCTTTCAATTGAACATGTGTGGCAATCTTATTTTGACTTATTTGACTTGCTGATGATGCTCACCAAATATCAAAGAAAAATTTATTAGAAGCACCAAGAACACAATATAACATCAAATCAAATGGGCTTTATTAGGCATATGCACCTGACATCACAGCTGGTGGGAGTCACTATAGTTACACCCACTGAGAGCTGAAAGACTGACTGAGTGACAGCGTTATCGTTTTCATTAGTGAAAACACAAAAAAACATCTAAAATGGGAAATAGCTGCTGTGTGACTGTGCAAACAGATTCAATGAGATTTTGGACCTTCAGATCTTTTTTACAGACTACCGGAAGCTAAAGAAAAGCAAATGAATCCTGTGAAGCTGAAGTCAGCTTCTTATTTGTCAGTTATTTCTCAAGTTGTCCAGTTTCCTGTTACACCTTAAAAGGTGCAGCAGTTATATTGTGGTGCCTAGGCTCTGAACTGTATTTGCTACACCATAAGGTGGAATGGGAATATTTGAATGAAAAGCTGATGTTAGCCATGCGTGGATCGCTGCATTTTTGTTTCAGGTATGCTGGATATTGGGGTAAAACGATACTTTAATTTATATATGCAGCAGAATGCACAGAGCCAATAATGGCACCACCACTTACGCTGTATAAATGCATCAAACCCATTGATAACTGGATACGTCTTAATTTCCTACAGCTAAGCAAAGACAAAGCGGAAGTAATAATATTTGACCTGAACAAAGAAAAAAAGGAAAGAGATTGCTTATCTAATTCTAAGGCTTTAAATGCTTTAAAAGTTCAAACTGACTGAGTTCAATTCTTTACTGGCCTCCCCCAAAAATCAGTGAGACAGGTGCAGGCATTACACTGCCTCCTTGTCAGTTTCTGAATTGATTTCAAAATACTGCTTCTTGTTTATAAATCACTACATGGACAAGGCCCTACTTACATTAGTGATAGGCTGGTAAAATATAAGTCAATAAGAAACCTCAGATAAGTGGAGTCTGACTACCTGACAGTGCCTAGAACCAGAACTGAACATGGAAAGGCTGCATTCAGCCATAATGCTGCTGTCAGATGCAGTAAACTTCCTGAAGCTGTAAGCATTAAAAAAATAGACTGAAAAGATATCTGTTCAACTGTGCCTTTCACCAAGATTAAACTTCTGTTAACACTTTTTTGTGAACTTTATTTAGTTTGAGCAGGCTTTCAGCTCAGTTTAAAATACTTAGCATTTCTAAATCTTTCTCATATTTAATTTGATTTTTAATATGATGATTTTCTGTCATGTTTTTTTATTGTCAATCATGTTTTAATCATGTTTTTATATTTCTATTCTCTTTAATTAATTAGATTTTCTCATTTGTAAAGCACTGTGAATGACAGCAGCGTATGAAAAGCTATATGGTCTGTAGCCAGGCACTTCCACACTTCCACCCTCAGCAGTGGGAACAGGCTCTATTTCAACCAACATTACCCAGCAGGCACCGACCATCATTATGGCATTAGAAAGACATTGGACGCAGGGAGCGTTTGGCTGCCATGCTCATGGGCAATACAGCTGCGGACAGGAGTCAGAAATTTAACCTCCAACCCTGTGATTAGAGGACAGCGATGTACTGTTGAAAGGTGTCGAACAGGCTACTTCTATATCTTTCCACTGCAAGACATCAGAGTAGCGGAAATTGAGTTGCCTTGAAACATAACTGACATTGATTTCAAATTTGTTTCATTTCACTTTTGAGGTTAAATGTGATCTGCACTGTTATCCCAAGAAATTTTGCATTACTTCAAAGTACAACCAAGTGGTGAGTCTTTGACTTTCCTCACTCAGGGTGCTGATAATTATGTAAGAAATATCCTTTATAAATTTGCCTTGTTTTGTCTTTACCACAAATGTGATGGAAGCCATGTTATCCTGCCTAAACTGTACCTTACCTACACTGTACTGCTGCTGTTAGAACAATACTGTTTACATCTATCACTTGCACAGAACACTACTGTTTACTGTTTACATCTGTTTACATCTGTTACTTGATGCACTTTATGAACAGCTGCTCTACATATTTGCACATACGCATGTGTAACTTTAATTTTATTTCAACTTTGCACATACTGTACATTTTTACTTGTACTTTTACTTTTTTACTACTGTTTTTAGAGTTATTATTTTCTTTTTTTTATTCTCTTAAGATTATATTTGGTGAATGGAGGAACAGCAAAGTAAGAATTTCATTGTACAGTGCAACTGCCTGTTCTGCTGTGAACATGACAATAAAACTCTTGTACCCCGGCGAGCGCCCGGTGGCTGGGCAGCCCACATAACCCAGCCGGGCTCAGCCCAAAGAGGCAAAGTGGGGTGAAAATGTGGGCCCACCACCCACAAGGTCCAGCATGGGGGAGCGGTGCAGTGCTGCACAGGCAGTGGGAGATTGCAGGGGGGCCCTTGGTGGCCTAGGCCCTTGCGGCAGAAACTGGCAGTATTGGGTACCAGGACTACTACTCCAGGGCATTCGATCTCTGTACTCCCAGAGTGAGAGCTGTGTTCGTATTCTCAGCATTAAGTTGGACCCTTTCAGTGTTAGCATTGGCCTCCGGCAGGGTTGTGCCCTGTCTCCACTCCTGTTTGTGATATTCATGGACGGGGTGTCAAGGCGAAGCCAAGGTCAGGAGGGCATTATGTGTGGAGGCTAGAGGGTGGCGTCTCTGCTGTTTGCAGATGATGTTGTTCTTTTGGCTGAATCACATGGTTGCCTCCAGCACTCACTGGAGCGGTTTGCAGCTGAGTGTGAAGCATTTGGTATGTGGATCAGCACCTCCAAATCTGAGTCCATGGTCTTTGCCCAGAAAAGGATGGCATGCCCACTCCAGGTAAGGGGAAAGGACTTGCCCCACATGGAGGAGTTTAAGTATCTCGGGGTCTTGTTCACGAGTGATAGGAAGAGGGATCGTGAGATCGGTCGCAGGCTGGGACAGGAGGCAGCAGTAATGCGGTTACTGTACCAGACTGTAGTGGTGAAGAGGGAGCTGAGCCATAAGGCAAAGCTCTCTGTTTACCGGTCAGTCTACATCCCCACCCTCACCTATGGTCATGATCTGTGGGTAATGAACGAAAGAACGAGATCGTGAATACAAGCAGCGGAAATGAACTTTCTTCGCAGGGTGGCAGGCTACACTCTATTTGATAGGTGAGGAGCCATCCGGGAGGAGCTTGGAGTAGAGCCGCTACTCCTCCGTATTGAGAGGAGCCAGAATGTAACTGCTGCAGCATTTAAGGTGGAACGGGCACATTCGAAAAAGGAGTTGGCAAACGCAAAGCTGATTTCAGCCTTGCAACTTTTCAGCATTTGACAGTTTCTTGTTGCAGATTAAATATATGGGGAAACCAGCTGGACTGATATTGAATGCAAAAAATCCATTCATCTCCAAATGATCAATGTTCATCTTATATCTTTCCTTTCGCTTTTTTGTTAGCTAACTTACTAGCTTATTGGGCAAGACTGGTGACTGTCCTGCTGTGACCAGCAGTCTGCACACCTGTGGTTTAAAGGGTGAATTAGCAGAAAAAGAATATATTAACACCAGTGTTTAAGACCGTCTGTTGTTGAAACTGTGTTGAACGATTAGCAGAGCTTTATTTTTCTAAAGGAGGATTATTTTATTTTTAACTACAAATCTAATACTGCTGTGGAGCCACCAGAAAAAAGAGCTTTGGAGCAGCGTCTTGCCAACTTCAGAGTTAGTGTCATCACTTAACTGGGAAAAATATTGGTTAATGGTTAAGGACTTACAGCAGTTCTGTTTTGTAGTAATCATGGATTAATACCTGGTTTTATTTTGTTTCTGCTAAAATATTTTTCTATAATAAACTACTGCCTAGTGAATAGCACTAAAGGTGTCTTGCAGACGTACAAGAATGCTCTAAAGAAATATCAGAAGACTGGGTCTTTGAAGACGACTCAAAGACCTCTGTAAAACTTTTTTTAAGGCACATTGTTCTATAGTGACACTTTTTTTAGTGACACAATTTTCAGAATAAAAGTTGACATGTATGTTGATGTAAATACAAAACGTGAAAGTTCCCTAGGAGTAACAAGGTAGTGAGTTGTGTTTTTATTTTTGTTGTAGAAAAGAACTGAAGATTTTGGCAAACTCATCCGTATTTTGCAGTTCATGTTCAGAAGAGTTTGTAGATTCCTGATTTGAGTTTGAGCAGCATGTTTAAGTACCTGTTCTGAACATTGGTTTTGCCAATAAAAAAGGACCTTCCTACTTGTGGTGTTTATTGACTCCATTTCACAGTCATTGGGTCTTGCTGCAAAGGTAGGGAAAATAATTGTAGATGTTTAATTGATAATCACTATCACTACTTATACACATGGTGTATAAACATCTCTTAAAATGCTATGAATCACGTATGAATGTTGCTTTGCATATTACTTTACTATATGGTGCATTAACAGCTCCTTAAAAAGCTATGAATCACTTATGAATGTCTTGCATGTCACTTTACTATATGGACAGTTAATTGCTCATAAATATGCTACAAACAGTCGATCAACTTAAAGTTTCAGTCTTTGTGTAGTAGTGGGACAGGTCCATAATACTTATCCATTCCATTCAATATCCATCCCTTCATGTAACTGTCACATTGGCCCCTAGCCAGTCCTGTCCATGTGTGCGTGTTGTGTTTTGATCTTCCATGTGCAGTTGTTTTTGTTTAGCCCCCTTGTTTCATGACTCCGCCCCTGATTGTCTCCAGCTGTTTTCCACCTGTGCCTCGTTTTCCATGTCTATTTAAGACCTGTATTTGCCCCTTGTCTTGGCTGGTTTTTGTTTGATCGTGCTGTCTGTTTGATGTGTTGTTTGTTGGTTGTATCTATTGTATTCCTGTCTTGGGTTCATTATTTGGGGTTTTGTGTCATTTATCATGTCTATCATTCTATCCGTGTTTGCTCTTTGACCCTGGACTCTTTTGACTGTGTCCCTGGATTTGTCCATGATAAAAGTCACTTATCTCAGCATATGCGTCCTCCTCCTCACTCCTCATTACAGTAACATGCACTTTAGGCAGGATAACATGGCTTCCATCACTTTTGTGGTAAAGACAAAGCAAGGCAAATTTATAAAGGACATTTGTTACACATAGGGCGGCGTGGTGGGTAGCGCTGTTGCCTCACAGCGAGGAGGGCCTGGATTCTAATCCCTGGCCGGGTGACTCACCATTGATTTTACTTTAAGTATTGCAAAAAAGGAATCAATCCTTGGGATAAGAGTGCAGGTCACATTTAACCTCAAAAATGTCAGTTACACAAGGATAACCAAAGCACAGTTATACTTGTACCTTCTCCAAAACCATCACTTTAAAAATTAAACCTTCAAAGTAATTGGCATAAGAGTGTTAGGATTTATCCCAGGAAATTTGAACTTATATTAAATTATTTATTAAATAAATTAAATTAAATATTAAATTGAATTAACAGTACATTTTTAAAGGGGAATTAGAGTAAAAATGAGAAAGAATGTCATAGTGCAAAATACAAATGCTTGAGAAAAAAAAGTTGAAAGTCTAGGCAAAAAGTGTGAAAGCACTTTCTGTCCAAAGGGATAAAGCCCTGTCATTTTATGCTAGCAATCCAGAAATGGGGAAATAAAGTTATTTAAAATAAAAAATTAGGACTTTTATTTTGAAAAACATCTCTTGGTAAAATGCCATTGTTGTCCATATTAACATCATTTAAAACATGTAAAGTTTACGACTGTTGAGTTAAGCATTCATGAACAAGCTATGAAATGTTTATGTAAGGTGATATGAATGTGTTATGTAGACACCCTTCAAATTAAGTGTTACCGAACACACTGGGACGAATTTAAAAAGATCTATTACACCTGTGTGGAGCAGCAAATACCACTGTATATGGGCATTTTCAAATTCAAACTGAAAGTTCATTATGTTCATTGAGAAGACCTGCTAGCTGCTTTTGGTTCATGAATTACAGATGTCAGAACAGCTTATTTCATGAATTTCATTGTTGCTAATAAGCATAAAAACTGATTTTTTTCTATCGTTAATCACCTTAAAATGGTGTTTCCCTGGCTATTCCAGCCTCCACCATTGACTGTAAAATTGTAAACATTTTTTGTAAACAAGGTTAGAGACCTAAGAGTGAGTATTGTTTTAGTGGCAACTAGTTGAGCTGTGCTTTCTCTTTCTTGTATATAGATTTTTTATTATTTATAATCTGTTTCACAGGAGAAAGTTTCTATTGTGTTAGGCTTGATCTGTCAATTTGTAATAATTTGAGGCCCATTTCTAAACTACCTTTTATTTCAAAGATCTTAGAAAAGGCTGTTTCAATTCGACTTCTGTAGCTTTCTGAAGAAAATAGCATTCTTGAAAAAAAAATCTGGGTTTTGCCCAGAGGCTCTCATTAGAGATTTGAATGATCTTTTATTGCATGTTGACACTGGTGAAGTTTTGATCTTAGTTCTTCTGGATGTTATTGTACTCTTTGATACCATAGAGCATGGCATTTTACTAGAAAGGTTAAAACAGGGGGCTGGAATTACCTGAGATGGAACTTAAATGGTTTTAATCATACTTTTATTAAAGAGGACATGTGTAGTTTGTGACAAGATGTCTGTCACAGCATCTCTTAGCAGTGGGGTAATTTTAATTAAGATTTTCTTTCATTTTTTTCCCTGATGACAATTAAATATTTTATTTAATATTTTATTATCTTTCTGTAAACCATATTGACATTGATAAATTGCTCAGTCTTACAAATTGTCTGACAGCCATCAAACTTCTTCAGGTTGAACAAAGACAACAAGTCCTAATTATTGGTCCAGAGGATCTATTCAAAAAGGTGCCTTAGCCCTTGATTTTTCTGGGTTAAAGGCTAAGACCTTTGTGACAAATCTTAAGTTGCAATCAAAATTATTCAACCACCATTGGAAATTAGGTTTGTTAGCAAAATTCACAGACTTTTAAGCCATTTGCAATAAACCAACTGATAAGAACAAATAGCTTAGTGCAACTAATATAACATAATATAATATAATATAACATAATAGCCCACTCTAGAATCTTCCAGGACCTCTTTTGAAATGAAGCTTTGGTGGGCTTTGAGGTATGATCAGGATTACTGTTCTGTAGGAAGCTCCAATGATAAGTTTCAGCTTTTTCACAGAAGGCATGATGTTTTCTCTTAGGATTTCCTGATACTTTTTTGAATGCATCCTGCCCTCCACACACTGCAGGTTTCTATTGCCAGAGGAAGCAGTTGCACCACTGAATTGCAGGGCCAGAAAGGTACAATTTTGTTTCATTACTCCACAGAACACAATCTTAAATCTTCTGTGGCTTTTTTGTATGGTTTTCAGCATACTGAAGCAGACGATTTTGTGGGGCTGTATTTCTGGAGTAGGAAGAATGAAGCATATGCTGAAAAGAACACCCTGCTTACAGTGAAGCATAAGGGTGGCTCCCTGTTGCTCTGAGCCTAATTTGCTTCCTCTGACACTGGAAACCTGCAGCATGTGTAGAGCAAGATGGAATCAATAAAGTATCTGGTAATCCTAGGAGAAAAGTTCATGCCTTCTGTGAGGAAGCTGAAGCTTGGGCATGATTGGAGCTTCCAAAAGGACAATGATTCCATACCTCAGAGATAACCAAGGCTTGGCTTCAGAAGAAATCCTGGAAGACACTGGAATTGCCATCATAGCTGCCTGACTTAATCCCATACAAAACTGATGGAATTTGAAGCAGGTGGTTGTAGCACGCAAGCCCAAGGATATTAATTAACTGGAGGCCATTGCCCATGAGGAATGGGCAAAGATTCTTTAGTAACACTACCAGAAGCTGGTATCTGTGCATCACATCTACAGCAGGTCATTATAGCAAACAGGTGCTCTATTAAGTATTAACGATGCTTGTCTCAAAGGAGTTGAATAATTCTGACCGCAGTAGTCATTAAAAAGTGTCATTTTGAGTTGAATTTGGAGAAACTACTTGCTACATTAGTTGTGTTGCACCTGTAAATTGGTCTCATTTGATTGGTTTATTGCAAAGAGGTAAAAGTTAACATCCAATGCAGTTGAATAATTTTAATTGCAACTGTAGATGTGACTTTTGACCCCTTAACTTTGCAAGGCACATCAAAAGGCTTCTTCACACCTGCTATTTCAAATTCAAAATATCAGTAAAGTTAGAAATGTTCTGCCTTTTCAGACATTGAAACATCAATTATGCCTTTTGTCTCCTCCCATTTGGACTCCTTTAATGCTTTGATGACTTGTCTGAGTCAGAGAGGTGTGACTCCACTACAGCTTTTACAAAATGCAGCAATCCATCTTTTACATAGGACATAAAACAGGGGGCATATTATTCCAGTGCTTGCCTCTCTTCACTGGCTGCCTGTAAGCCACAGAGTAGACTTTAAATCATTATTGCTCACTTATCAGGCTTTACTCATTGAGGCCCCAGCATACATCATTGAATTCCTATATCCTCTTAATAATGTGGGAACTCTAAGGTCTTCAAACCAGGGGCTAATCCTGGTGTCCCATGAAACAAATAAAAATCTAAGAGGGCCATCCCAGCTTACAGCTTAACTTGAAACTTGGTTGGTTTTAAAAAAAAAACATTTAAAGACTTTTTCTCTTGCTTTTTGTAACTCTTGAACTGGTGAGGATCTTAGTATTTTTCTGTGTTTGTTGCTTTTTTGAATTTTGTATCTTACTGTGCTGTACTGTAAAGCACTTTGCAACTTCCAGACAGTGAAAATGCAGGAAGTGTTTAGATATATTTTAATCTTCTTTTGCTTTGAAAAAGTTAATTATCTTTGATGCCCTATCAACTGTTTGATGAACCCGTGGCTGTTTAGTGCAAGCACAACATCTTGAGAACTCTGCAATATGTCTACCTTGGATGAAGGCCTAATGAGACAAACAAGAGACCTTAAAAACATAACAGTTTTGCCTACATGAAAGGTGGCAGTTATATTTTAGGAACATGTTAAACATCTTAAGAAAATTAAATGTATTAAGGCACCTGAGAGGCAGAAGGCAGCTCAATATTATTAGTTCCATCCAAATACCTGGTTGGGCAAATTTTTTTCATAATAAATTATGAAAATAATCAACTTAAATGGGGTGTTCTGCAAGAATAAATCAAAGGTAGGTAGAGTGGAAATGGAACAAAACTCTTTTTTTGACCATGTAACAAGATTTGCAACATGCAAAAGACTTCGGCTATTCATATATTATTAAATACAATGTATAGATAGTCTATGTAAGTTACAAGACCAAAGAAGCCATGGCACATTAAACAATGTAAATTCTCACAGAAAGTAATCTTCTTCTTCTTTCGGCTGCTCCCTTTAGGAGTCGCCACAGCGGATCATCTGCCTCCATCTTGCCCTATCCATTGCCTCCTCTACTTTGACACCAACCATCTCCATGTCCACCTTCACTATATCCATAAACCTTCTCTGAGGTCTACCTCTTCTCCTTCTACCCAGCAGCTCCATCTCCGACATTCTCTGACCAATATATCCACTATTCCTACTCAACACATGTCCAAACCATCTCAACCTGGCCTCTCTGGCTTTATCTCCAAACTGCTCTACCTTCACTGTCCCTCTGATCTGCTCATTTCTAATCTTGTCCATCCTTGTCACTCCCAACGAAAATCTCAGCATCTTCATCTCCGCCACCTCCAGCTCAGCCTCCTGTCTTTTAGACAGAGCCACAGTCTCCAAGCCATACATCATAGCAGGACGCACTACTGTCTTGTAAACCTTCCCTTTCATTCTGCTATCCTTCTGTCACACATCAGTCCTGACATCCGTCTCCATCCACTCCATCCTGCCTGCACCCTCTTCCTCACCTCTTTTTTGCACTGTCCATTGCTCTGGATGTTTGACCCAAGATATTTGAAGTCATCCACCTTTACGACCTCTACTCCTTGCATCTTCACCTTTCCACCTGCCTCCCTCTCATACACACAAATGTATTCCGTCTTATCTATACTGACCTTCATTCCTCTCCTCTCCAGTGCAAACCTCCACCTCTCCAGATTCTCTTCCACCTGCTCTCTACTCTCACCATAGATTACAATGTCATCTGCAAACATCATGGTCCATGGAGCCTCCTGCCTGACCTCATCTGTCAACCTGTCCATCACCATTGCAAACAAGAAGGGGCTCAAAGCTGATCCCTGATGTAACCCTACCTTCACCTTGAAACCATTTGTCACTCCAACTGCACACCTCACCACTGTCTCACTATCCTCATACATGTCCTGCACCACCCTAACATACTTTTCAGCTACACCTGACTTCCTCATACAGTACCACAGTTCCTGTCTTGGCACCCTATCATATGCCTTCTCTAGATCCACAAAGACACAATGTAGCTCCAAACTGCTGCACACTGATCTGGACCTCTCGTCTTAGCCTTGCTTCAACAACTCTTTCCCATACCTTCATGGTGTGGCTAATCAACTTTATACCTCTGGAGTTACTGCAGCTCTGCACATCACCCTTGTTCTTAAAAATGGGGACCAATACACTGCTTCTCCACTCATCAGGCATCCTCTCACTCTCCAGAATTTTATTAAACAACCTGGTTAAAAAGTCCACTGCCTTCTCTCCTAAACATCTCCATACCTCCACAGGTATGTCATCTGGACCAACTGCCTTTCCATTCTTCATCCTTTTTAAAGCTGCCCTCACTACCATCTTACTAATACTCTTCACCTCCTAATCCACTATCTCTCACCCCATTGTCCTCCTCTCTCTCTCGTATTCCTCATTCATTAGTTCTTCAAAGTACTCCTTCCATCTACTCAACACTCTCTGTTCACTCACTAGTACATTTCCCTCTCTATCCTTTATCAGCCTAACCTGCTGTACATCCTTTCCAGCTCTATCTCTCTGTTTAGCCAAACGATACAAGTCCTTTACTCCTTCTTTACTGTCCAGCCTTTCATACAGCTCATCATAGGCCTGAGCCTTTGCCTTTGCCACCATTCTTTTCGCTATGTGACTAGCCTCACAGTACTCCTGCCTACTTCCTTCATCTCTCTGGTTATCACACTATTTCTTAGCTGCCTTCTTCTTCTGAATACTCTCCTGGACTTCCTCATTCCACCACCAACTTTCCTTGTCTTCTTTCCTCTGACCAGACGAAACACCCAACACATTCTTGCCAGTTTCTCTCACCACCTTAGCTGTAATTTCCCACTCCTCAGGTAGCTCCTCACTGCCCCCAAGGGCCTGTTGCAATTTTTCCCTGAACTTCCTGCAACCATCCTTCTCCTTCAGCTTCCACCATCTAATCTTTGGCTCTGTCTTCACGCTCTTCCTCTTCTTTGTTTCTAATCTCATTCTACAGACAACCACCCTATGCTGCCTTGCTACACTTTCCCCTGGCACCACTTTACAATCTCCAATCTCCTTTAGGTGGCATCTCCTGCTAAGGATATAATGCACCTGTGTGCACCTCCCTCCACTCTTGTATGTCACCCTGTGTTCTTCCCTCTTCTGAAAATACGTGTTCAACACAGCCATTTCCATTCTTTTTGCAAAATCTACAACCATCTGACCTTCTGCATTTCACACCATACACACCCAGCACCTCTTCATCCCCTCTGTTTCCTTCACCAACATGTCCATTGATCCATCCATCCATTTTCTAAGCCGCTTCTCTGTCAGGGTCACGGGGGGATGCTGGAGCCTATCCCAGCAGTCTTCGTGTGGAAGGCAGGATACACCCTGGACAGGTCACCAGTCCATCGCAGGGCAGACAGACACAGACAGTCACTCACACCTAGGGACAATTTAGCATGTCCAATTGGCCTGACTGCATGTCTATTGGACTGTGGGAGGAAACCGGAGAACCCGGAGGAAACCCACGTAGACACGGGGAGAACATGCAAACTCCACACAGAGAGGACCCTGGCCACCTGGTCGAGGAATCGAACCCAGGGCCTCCTCACTGTGAGGCGACAGCGCTACCCACCACGCCACCGTGCCACCCCATGTCCATTGAAGTCTCACCAATCTCTCCTATCTAGGGACACCATCTACCACTTCATCTATCTTATTCCAAAATTCCTCTTTCTCCTCTAACTGACAACCAACCTGTGGTGCATATGAACAGACCACATTCACAATCACACCATCAACCTCAAACTTCAGGCTCATGATCCTGTCTGACACTCTCTTTACATCCAGAACACTTTTCCCAAGCTGCTCCTTTAGGATTATCCTTACTCCATTTCTCTTCCTCTCTACACCACGATAGAACAGTTTGAATCCGCCTCCAATGTTCCTGGCCTTGCTTCCTTTCCATCTGGTCTCCTGGACACACAGAATATATACCTTCCTTCTCTCCATCATGTCTGCAAGCTCTCTGCCTTTACCAGTCATTGTCCCTATGTTCAGAGTCTCTACTCTAACCTCCACACTCCTGCCTTTCCTTCTCTCTCGCTGCCTTCTAACCCACCTTCCTACTCTCCTCTTTGATGGTCTTCGACCTACAGTAGTCCAATTTCCACCGGTACCCTGCTGGTCAACAGCACCGGAGGCGGTCGTTGTTAACCCGGGCCTTGACCAATCCGGTATGGCAATCATATTCATGATCTGCATGATAGTTTTGGCACAAGTTTTATGGCGGATGCCCTTCCTGACGCAACCCTCACCATTTATCTGGGCTTGGGACCGGCACCAGAAGTACACAAAGTACACCCCTAATGGGTGGTTTCTCCATGGTTTCTAATGTGGTGGTCTCACATAACGTAATATCAATTATAATTATTCCAACTTCAGTCCTATTTTCCCAGATACATATTGATAAAGACTCAATCTGTAGATTTTCATACCTTCTGTTTGACTTCATATTAATGAAAGAGAACATAAGGCAGATCATTTTTGGAAGAAGGTAATTTATTAAAACTTAATTTACACTTTCCAGTTGTTACCCAACTTTCCTTCTCATTAGATGCATTAGCATACTATCAGTTTTTGTAACAAACCCACACAACTTATCAAGGGCATGTTGAATCTCCCAAAATTTTTGATTCATGAATATCTAAATATAAGAATGTGAAATGATCAATGATAAAAATGATTAAATAAACTGATCAATAACAAACTCAAAATGATAAACAAGTATATCTTAAAACTTTTTTTTTATTTGAGTTGGTTCTCTTAGAATACCATGCATGTAGCTCAAGATCAAAGACCATAAAAAGTAAGGTTGGCATTCACTAAAAAAGAATGGCATGGCTATCTGGACTACTATAGGAAACAAATCAAATCAACAAGTCAAATAATTACTTAAGTCTTACTTATTTATGCATGCCTAAGACCAGGGGGGGGGAGTATTTTTAAGGTTTCGTGAATATAGGTACAGCATGCCTAACAATACAATTACCATTTCTCTGCTATAAAAACATCTTAAGCCTATGGCCATTTTGTTGTAGATACCACAATAGATACCACTTCTTAGGATCAAGAATGTTTTCAAAGTGTAGATGAAAGCACAAAAATGATGTTGGCATTCAACCCATTAAGACAAGTAGTTGGTAGACCCATCTTTTGTTGCCATACTTTTAAGTATTTAAGTCTGTTGGGGTAAGTTTCTACCAGCGTTGCACACTGTTTTAGAATGATTTTAGCCCATTCTTTATGCAGATTTGGGTGATGCTTGTGAACCGTATTTTTCCAATAGTGGCACAGAATCTCAATTTTAATTGAGATTTTAGACATTGTAGCACATTAATCTTTTTTGTTTAGCATCCCTGTGTTACTTTGGTTTGCATCACACAATTTTTGGCCCAAAGGCTTTATTTTTGCCTTATGGCGAACTCCAGACATACTTTGATTTTTTTTTTCCTGAGTATAATTTTATTCTTGCCACATTACTAAAAGCTTCCACAGCACTGGGGTTGAATACGTCAGCAAACATTTTTCTGTTAATATTTTTTTGTGATACAATATTTTCTTCATTAAAACTATCACTGTAAAATTATTATTTTGATGACCAGTCTTAAAGGGCAAAATATAGTTTTTATAGAAAATTGTATGTAACTCATAATTTCCACACTACTGCCCTGTAATTTATGCATTATATATGGCTATATTAAGTTGAAGCTATTATGGATATTATTTCCCTCAAACAAACATGGATATATCAAAAACTTGTATAACCAAAATTAAAGCTCAGTTAATGACCCAGTTTATACTGGTTCCGGGCCTCTGACACCTGTTTGCTTACAAATTGGACTTTGTGTATAAACGTGAAATAGTTCCAGCATTACTACTCAGATGTCCATCACTGGAGCACTCACCATATGACTGCCAGTCATATGGTACAAGTCCTGCATCTTTGTTGTAGTGTACATAATGTCTGGCAGTGCTTCTGGCCATAGTCTTCTTTATTTATGCATTTTGAGTCTCCTTTTGCTTGGTTCATGTGTTCAAACATTCCTAATGATAATGTCCTGTTCCCAACATGTAAAGCTCATACAAAATATGAATGCTGAACCGAGTGATGGTGTTTGAATCATAAGTATGTCTACTCTTATCAGAACCTTTTATGTCCTTGCCTTAACATCTCTCAAATTCCTCTGAACACCCCATCAACTGCCTTCTCTTTACAAGGCCAGGTATTTAATACATATTTAATTTCCATTCTTTGATTTCCTTTATTCTAATATTTTGTTATTTTGCCTTGGTCTATCATTAACAAAGCCATTTGTCTTATGTTTTTCACTCAACTTACATTCATCACTGAAGAAGGCGCTCAGATTTTATTCTCAGTAAAAACCTAAAATTATTTCATCTTGGTACTCTATATATCACTGCTGTTGGAACAAAACTTTGTACCTCTTGTATGACACAAGAATGAAAATAATTTTTCCAGGTTATTTTGGGTTATCTCTTTTGATCCATTCATCATGAAGCTTACACATAATGTAAAGGTCAGGATGCATTTTCAAACTATGTCAAAAACTGAAACAAAAAATGCAGATGCAGATTTTGTTCCAACAGTTGTGATATAGTCCTGTACATTTATGACTTTTACATGTCAGTTTTCTATTTTCAGTGCTTGAAAATATGCATTTCTCCCCCTGTGTAATGCAACCTCTAGGCTGTTTTTAAAGGTAAACAACAAATCTTCACTACAAACTACAGTCCACAGGTCTTTAATCCAGACTTTGAGCTCTGAAAGTGTTAGAGCTTTCTGGTGTGCTGCAGCTTTGAGAATGGCCTGTTTGAGGCGTTCAATGTTTTCACTGTATTGTGGGTTTGGGGGAGCCATGGGCGGGTTTCCCTCCCACAGCTGGGCAAAGTAATACACATCTGTCTGAGTGTTGAATTTGATCACATCAGTGAAATACTCGGCATTGCTCCCTTCTTCTTTTGCAACTGAACGTGTTATTTCATTCAATTTTTCCTGCAATCGCCACCTTCCATCCATATTTTTTTCTTCAGATGTGAGGTCTGTAATATTCTGATGGACAAACATGCAGCTTGGATTCAGGTTGACATTTTTCATTCTGAGGATGGCCTGAATAACAATCTGAAGAATTCCCAGAATTTCTGCAGGGTTTTCTCCAAAAATGTTTATCAGGGTCATATTTGCAAGGCAAATGATGAAAGTGGCCAGTTCATTGTCATGACTGAATGTTGATTTTCCAGCCAGCTCTAAAGACTGAAGTCCTTCTGTGTCGACTACAAGCAGGTGGTCAAAGTTCAGCTGTTCTTTAACCTCTTCTTTCACTCTGATCAGCTGCATGAAAGCTCCTCTTGTGCATCTGCCAGCTCTCACAGCAAATTGCAGCCCAAACATAGTGTTGAGCATGGTGGACTTTCCTGAGCTCTGCAGACCCAGAACAGACAGCACAAACACTCTCTGGTCTCCCAGTCTCTCAATGACCTTGTCCAGAACAGACTCTATCCAGGTCAGAGGGACATGAGCAGCATCTCCATCTATCAGCTCCAGGGGATGTCCAGAGATCAGGAGGTCTGCAGCCACAACAGGGAAAGCAGAAACATCTGCCCTCATTTCTTCAGGCACTGCAGCCCAAGCCTCATAAATCTGACCCATTTCCCTGAATATGTGCTCCAGACCAAATGTCACTGTGTCCAGCTCCTCTGAAACTTCTTCTAGCTGTTTCTGCAGGACCTTCAGCTCTTCAGACTTTCCTCGTGTAGTTTTCAACTTCTGCACTTCAAGCCATTTGCTGTTGTATTTTAAATGAACTTGAGAAACCTGCTCTGAAAACCTGGCATCAATAAAATTTTTAACCCACTGGACAAAGTACCGCTCCTCCACTGCACTCTTTGACAGCAGATTTTTAACAACATTTTGAATGAATTTGAGGTCGTTGCCACATTGCTTCATCCTTATTTTGTTCAATTCATTTGATGTAACATTTATAGTATGTTCCATTTCTCCACATGTGCGATGAATTTGTTTTTTCTTAATGGACCAATCATGCCACAGTTTCCCCTGATAGGGCAGTAACTTGTTCTTGATTTTTGAGATGTCTTCACCCTCCAGATCCTTCATAACTTCCTGAGCTCTGATCTTCCCTTCCTGGCAATACACACTGTCTTCATCAACTCTGAACCCATGCTGTTTTGCCAGCTCAGAGCTTTCCTCAAGACTGAAAGTCGGACTGAAATTACACTTCTTCAAACAATTTGTAATTACAGTAATCAGTTCTTTATGAAACTCATTTTGTTTTCTACCTCTCAGTCCAATTTTGACATTAAGCCCGTTGGATAACTTATGTGAACCTTTCTGCTCATCACTGATAAGACAAATAAGAGGCTTTGAAGATTTGTAAAGTTCCTCTAAAAATTTCCTTTCTTTGCACTTAGTATTTTCCATCAGGACAACATTGACTGTTGCTCGTTTACTCAGAAAGTCAGTTTGTGCTCTGTTCTTTACAGCATCACCATGAAGATTACAGAATGTAATGCATTCACTAAAAAGGTCATCATTGTTCCCTGCAGGACAGTACCAGGCAATCTCCACCAACCCCTCCATGAACAGATGATTCTTGCTGCTGCCTGGACTGTCTCTGTGGAAGAAGGTGTCGTGCTTTGGGTTAATCACAGAATTCAGCAGCTGGGATTTGGAAGTGGAAACAGAGCCCAGCCTGCAGAAAAACACCATTGGAGCTTTAATCTGACAGACTGGCTTAGTTTTGCTGATGCCATCACTTGATCTCCAGGTTTTGTTTGTCTGCTGAAATGACCAAATTTGGAATGCAATATCTGTAGATGTAGGAATGGGCACCAGCAGTGGCAGAGCATACTGGCAGAAGGAGAGCTTACTTATCATATACTGCTTGAGGAAACTATCTGCACAGTGGAAAACTGCCATCTGGACATCCATTGGGTGAATATTTTCCTTTCCTTTAGCATTATTAGAGTCATCCTTGTCACTGAGAAATTCATCAAGATGATCGTATTCATGTGACATTTCCTCCGCTTCGCTGACTGATGGTAGGATGCCCTTGACAGTAGTTTCAAATTTGGCCCCATAGTTACTGCCATCTTCATTCATCACAACAAACACACCAACATCACAGACATCTTTTCTATCACATTGTCCACTTGTTCTAATGGACAGGGTACAGTCTTTGTTCTCATTTTCCTCTGTAATAAATCTCACTTTATAGTTCATCATCAGCAGTTTTTGCACATATCTAAAAGCCACATTACTGTCTGATTGTTTCTCCTTAGGGCTGCCAATTGACAGGATGGATTCAGTGTTCATTTTGTTAGGATAGAAATCGTCAAGACCGAGACTCTGTAGAGTGTCCATAAGACTTTTCAGAGTTGATTTTCTGATGTCCTGCAAATCTGAATCTGGATCTTGCATGTTTTCAGTGAAGGTCCTTTGTGACAGAATTTCTTCAAACACCTTTTGAGAAAGATTAGCATTTTGATTAATGAAGATACCAACAAAGATTACTATTTAGTGTTTAGATTTATGAGTATTTATGAGATTTATGAATATTTTTGTTTTTAATTTTTAAATGTATGTGGGCTTTATCTTACCTAAAAGGTGATTAATAGGTAAGATTCATTTTCAATGGCAGCAGACTATAATGAGTCCTGATGTAGTGTGAAATGGGGTCAGTCCCTAGTACACTTATTTATGTTTAAGCTGGTTCCTACCCCAAACTCACAAGTGGTAGTATTTGCTTAGCCAAATAGCTTATTTCTGTTTTTGGCCTCTAGCCTAATTCATGGCTTCTGTTTAAAAATCACTTTTATGAACTTCCATGAGCTGGTGATATGACTTATATTCTGCTGTATTGTGAATGCCACTACTACTGGTAATTATTTGGATTATCAGTGCTGCTAAAAGCACTACTGTTTTGATAATCAGATGACAGATTAAATATAAAGGAAATTATATAAAATGAACAGCTCCTGCACAATGAAATAAAAATAAACTACTGTAGTGTTTAGATGTTAATGAGTATTGTAAATATTACTTTTGTGGTTGTAAATACAACGCTACTTGTTTTGCTGTGTAGTACTGAATGACACGTGTTGTGTAACCATCTAATAACAAAAAATAGTCAAAAACCACCAACAAAATTTAACATCTGTTGTCTGTTCACCACATCTTCAAATTCACGCATGAGTCAGACAAAAACAGTGTAGCTTATATGGTAACACTTCACAATACTGGTTAATAAATAAGCACATATTAATACTAATTAATACAGATGCTTTCATCACAGTGAATTAATGCATGTACTAATACTTAACACATCAGGAGATAATGAAGTGTATACATTAATAAAGAACTGAATCACATATGAATAACAATTATTGAATGTAATCGTTTAATACTATTATTCTAACTCTAATTCATTCTAAGTCTGTTAATTAGTACCATGACTTAATACCCTTCCTGGATTGGGGCCTTGTCATGGCGGAAGGGCTTGTGTGGTCTAGGGATCTTCAGAGCTAAGTCAGCGGGAGCAATATGCTCCTGGTAGGGTCTCCCAGGGTGAACAGGTCTGGAGTGAAGACCCAGACTGAAAGGGTTAACTCTGCTCTAACTCTGCTCTAAGCAGACTTTGCAGCAAGCATAGCTACTGTCCTTGGCAGTTTGCACAAACAACTTGCTCCTCTTATCGGGACAACATTCTGTCCAGAACCATTTGTTCTCTTTCGTAGGTAAGATTATCGTACACAGAGCAGAAGCCCCCCTCCTTTGGGCAGTTCCGGTGGTCCGTGAGTGTCAGCTTAGCATTTCATGACTGTTAGACAACTTATTTGGGTCCACCCTGTTTGCTTGTACGCAACAGGGCAGGACGTGTTTGTATAAAAGAAGGAGTGCCCTTCTTTCTTTGTGCAGAAGACTTAATAAACTCTTTGATTGATTACGAGAGTGGTTCTGTCTTTCTGCACCGAGCGCTCTTGCTGCAACTGAGACTTTCCACAGGACAGGTGACGGCCGGTCCTTTCAAATGGTGACCTCCGACGTGTTCTCTTCACCCAGGTAAGTCCAATTAATCGTTTTTGGACCTCTACCTGGTTGTCGAGATCACCTGGGTGTTCAGAGCGAACCGACCCAGCCCTGTCGGGTGGGCGGGAGTACGAGAGTGAGAGTAGAGAGGGTACATTTAAACCTAAGCGCTTAGTGGGAGACAGGGAATGTCCTATAGTGGAAACTCTCAGTACAGCTCTCACTGTATTTTTCCATACTGGGCACGTCGTTCCAACCAGAGCCGGAAGAGACACCGGCTGCATGGATGCGTAGATGTAATTTGGGCTATTATGTTGATCCATTTTTGTCCAACCTAGCTGGTTGGACCGAAAGTAATCCGCAAATACCCGCATACCCCAGGGATTAATGAGGGCATAGGGGATCCCGGATGAGACCTATCTTACATGAATGAAAGCTATAAATCGTGGTATGACATGAAAAAGGTGTGGGATGAACTGAAGAAACTCTCTTTATGTATGTGAAATTTGGTTTTACGCCATCTGCGCTCAGCCTTTCTGCATTCTCTCTTTTGGGTCTGTGCTGCTACAGTGATGATATCAGCGGTACTTGTTTCCAAAACATGCATGGACCCTGTGTCCAAATTATCTTTCCCATTCCAGTTCGTATCAGAAGCAGAAAGAACAAGGAGTTTAGGTCAGATACTGTGAATACATCCAACCTGCAGTATGTTGGAGGTAACTCACAGTCTTTGAAACAAAGTGCACAGGTTATTAAGTTAGCTCTACTGAATATCAGATCTCTTACAAATAAGTCTTATATAATTAATGATTTAATTACAACTCACAGGCTTGATTTCATGCTTTTAACAGAGACATTAAACTCATGTAGTGCTGATATTGTGTTAACTGAGACGGCTCCACCAAACTTTAACTTTTTAAATGTTTCACGCACCGGCAAGAAAGGCGGAAGTGTAGCAATGCTGTTTAATGATACTTTCCAATGCAAGCAGTTACCACTTGGTGATTTCACATCTTTTGAATATTTAGATGCGATTTTAAAGGGGGCACAAAGAATATTATTAGTAACTGTCTACAGACCTCCAAGGTACAATGCTAATTTTATTGATGACTTCACAGATATGTTATCTTTTATTTCTACTGAATTTGATCATTTTGTTATTGCTGGTGATTTTAACATTCATATTGATAATCACAAGGATAATTACACCAAAGAACTCTATGATGTACTTGAATCTTTTGAACTTTCTCAGCATGTGACTGGAAGCACACATTGCCATGGTCACACTTTGGATGTGGTTATCTCAAAGGGTCTTAACATTTCAGCCTCTATTAAGGATGTTGCATTGTCTGATCACTACTGTGTATCCACAGCAGTGCCAGGCAAGTTAGGTTTAAGAAAAGACAGATAAATAACAGGACAGCTGCACTTTTTGTTACCAAAATGTGCTCTTCCCCTTGCCAACCATCTGAATCATGACCTTCCTGTTGTGTCTCTCAATGTATCTGGTGTTGATTATAATTTTCTCATTGATACCGGCGCCATGCTCTCTTCGCTATGAGGGGCCTTTATCATCTAGAATCACTAGCTCTGTGGGTATTACAGGACAGCCCTTCTCATCTCCGTATACGCCCCCACTTCAGGTTGTATGCGACGCAGTGCGATTTACTCATTCTTTCGTGTTCATGCCAGATTGTCCCTTTAACCTTATGGGGCGGGATTTAATGAGTAAACTTGGTCTATCCCTGTCCTTTTCTGGTTCGCGCATGACCGTGTCCACGGGAGATTTCAATCGCAATCTCAACATCGCCAATAAATCCTTTAAATCACCTGTGTCTGCTCTGCTGTCTGTCTCACACGCCACAGAGGTTCCTGAGCCTCTGCGTTCTATACCACACACTGTTTGGGCTGCACATAGGGATGATGTTGGCAGGGTTGACTGTAAACCATATGAGGCTACTCTAAAAAGCCCCACTCCTGTTTTTGTTAAACAATACCCTTTGCCCAAGCACAAACTGTGTGGTATAGACTCTATTCTACAGAAACTTCTCTCTTTAGGTGTGGTCGTCCCATGTCAAAGTGCGTATAACACACCGATTAACCCAGTCCCCAAGCCGGACGGTTCTTGGCGATTCACTCAAGATTTTCGACGCCTTAATGACGCCATCGTGCCTATCGCCCCAATTGTGCCTGATGTCTCTTCGATATTGACCTCCATTCCGTGTCAACACGCATTTTTTACTGTTTTAGACGTTAGTTCTGCTTTTTTCAGCATTCCTGTTGAACCTGACACCCAGCCGATTTTCGCTTTCACTCATCGCCAACGCCAATACACGTGGTCTTGTTTGCCGCAAGGTTTCTGCGACTCGCCTGCGGCGTTCGCCGCGTCGCTCCGAGACCTCATTTCTGACCTTTCCCTCCCCGGGGGTGCTGTGCTCCTGCAGTATGCAGATGACCTTCTGATTTCGGCCCCTGACAGCTCCACGTGCACTGAGGCATCTAAACTGGTCCTCATGCGCTTGGCTCGTGTACCCTGCCTGGAGCCAGGCCTGGGGGTAGTGTTTCATGGCGAGCGCCTGGTGAACGGGCAACACACGTAATCCGGCCGGGCTCAGCCCGAAGAGGCAATGTGGGGAGGCCATGTGGGCCCACCACCCGCAAGGTCCAGCATGGGGGAGCGGTGCAGTGCCATATTGGCAGTGGGAGATTGCGGGGAGGCCCTAGGTGGCCTAGGCCCCTGCAGCAGAAACTAGCTCTTGGTACATGGAATGTAACCTCACTGGGGGGGGGGGGGGGGGCCGGAACTTGTGCAGGAGGTTGAGAGGTACCAACTAGATACAGTTGGGCTCACCTCCACCCACAGTGTCGGCTCTGGAACCAAACTCCTGGATAGGGGTTGGTCTCTCTCCTACTCAGGGGTTGCACAGGGTGAGAGGCACCTGGCGGGTGTGGGGATACTCACAAGTCCCCGGCTGGTGACCATGCAGTTGGAGTTTGTCCCGGTGGACGTGAGGGTCGCCTCAATGCGAATTAAATTCGCAGAGAGGAAAACTTTGACTGTTGTTTGTGCTTATGCACCAAACAACAGGTCAGAGTATTCGGCCTTCTTGGAGCGAGTGGGCGGGGTTCTGGAAAGGGTCCCGTCTACAGACTCCATAGTCCTACTGGGAGACTTCAATGCTCAAGTTGGCAATGACTGGGAGAGCTGGAGAGGCGTGATTGGGAAGAACGGCCTGCCCGATCTAAACCCGAATGGTGAATTGTTATTGGACTTCTGTGCCATGCATGGATTGTCTCTAACGAACACCAAGTTCGAACACAAGGATGTTCATAAGTGTACATGGTACCAGAGCTCCTTGGGTCAAAGGTCAATGATCGACTTTGTTGTTGTTTCATCTGACTTGGGACCATATGTTCTGGACACTAGGGTGAAGAGAGGTGTTGAGCTGTCAACTGATCACCATCTGGTGGTGAGTTGGATCAGATGGCAGGGAAGACTGATGGTCAGATCCGGTAGGCCCAAGCAAATAGTGAGGGTGTGCTGGGAATGACTTTCAGAGGCCTCTGTTCGGAATGATTTCAACTCCCACCTCCGGGAGAGCTCTGGATATTGTGGGGCTGTCATGGCTAACACGCCTCTGCAATATTGCATGGACCTCGGGAACAGTACCCTTGGACTGGCAGACTGGGGTGATTGTCCCTATTTTTAAAAAAGGGAACCGGAGGGTGTGTGCCAATTATCGGGGTATCACACTGCTCAGCCTCCCTGGCAAAGTCTATGCAAAGGTGCTGGAAAGGAGACTCCGACCGATAGTTGAACCTCAGATTGAGGAGGAACAATGTGGATTCCGTCCCGGCCATGGAACAATGGATCAGCTTTTCACCCTCTCACAGATTGTTGAGGGGGCATGGGAGTTTGTCAACCCAGTCTACATGTGTTTTGTGGACTTGGAGAAGGCTTATGACCGTGTTCCTCGAGATATCTTGTGGGAGGTCCTCCGGGAGTATGGGGTGCCGGGGCTACTACTCCGGTCTATCCAATCTCTGTACTCCCGGAGTAAGAGCTGTGTCCATATACTCGGCATTAAGTCAGACTCTTTCAGTGTTAGCGTTGGACTCTGCCAGGGTTGTGCTCTGTGTGCACTCTTGTTCTTGATATTCATGGACAGAGTGTCAGGGCGTAGCCGGGGTCAGGAGGGCATTATATGTGGAGGCCGGAGGGTGGCGTCTCTGCTATTTGCAGATGATGTTGTTCTTTTGGCAGAATCACATGGATGCCTCCAGCACTCACTGGAGGGGTTTGCAGCTGATCAGTTGGTATGCGGATCAGTACCTCCAAGTCTGAGTCCATGGTCTTGGCCCAGAAAAGGATGGCATGCCCACTCCAGGTAAGGGGAAAGGACCTGCCCCAGGTGGAGGAGTTTAAGTATTTTGGGGTCTTGTTCACGAGTGACGGGAAGAGGGATCGTGAGATCGGCCATAGGCTGGGACAGGCGGCAGCAATAATGCGGTCACTGTACCATACTGTAGTGGTGAAGTGGGAGTTGAGCCAAAAGGCGAAGCTCTCTGTTTACCAGTCGATCTACATCTTAACCCTCACCTATGGTCATGAGCTGTGGGTAATGACCAAAAGAACAAGATTGTGAATACAAGCGGCGGAAATGAGCTTTCTTCGTTGGGAGGCGGGCTACACGCTATGCGATAGAGTGAGGAGCTCGGTCATCCAGAAGGAGCTCAGAGTAGAGCCTCTACTCCTCCGCATTGAGATGAGCCAGCTGAGGTGGTTCGGGCATCTGATCCGGATGCCCCCTGGACGCCTCCCGGTGGGGGTGTACCAGGCACGGCCTACCAGGACAAGACCCCGGGGTCGTCCTAGGACCCGCTGGAGGGATTATGTCTCCAAGTTGGCTTGGGAGCGGCTTGGGGTCCCCAGGAATGAGCTGGAGGAAGTTGCGGGGGACAGAGTCATCTGGGATTCTCTGCTCTCCCAACTGCTACCGCGACCCTGTCTGGACTAGCGGTCAACAATGATGGATGGATGGATGGATGGACTTAATACCTTAAGACCCTTTCTATAATACATACTGTGTGATGGAGATGATGTAAGTTCATCATAAAATTATAGGCTTAAAACCAATACACTAATCTGCAGGAAAATCAATGGCATCTCTGTGTGAACATTTCATGATTAAAGAATCTTCATAAATTTTATTTGTTACACAGAAAAGGCTTGACTGCCAGGAAAAAAGACTGCATACATTTGATAATGACATATGATACAATTCATTGCTTAATATGTCTGTGCATGTTTACTCCTTACATTTATATGCCATGTAAGTTGGAGATCTAAAGATCTTTATATCATTACAGTGAACAAGAATTAAATTATTTATCAGTAAAATCACTCAAAAAAACTTCACACCCCAGTTAGGAGCAGGAATGGAATAGACGTGTAGTGGTCATTTTGGACTTTCTACCTTTCAAACCCTGCAGCACAGCATTTTTTTACAATTTACAAGACAAAACCAGTTGTTTTGCTGCATTTCATATAAATATGTCTTCCAAGTCTACAAAACCATGCAAGAAGAAACTCGGTGTCAAGCCTGACTCAAAAGAAGAGGCGTCGCTAGCTCGCCTCCTGGAAGAACACAAAAAGTCCCTCTCTGCGGAATTCAGGTCCTCAATCTCAGTTCTTGAAACCAAACTTGACAGCATCCATACCACGGTTTTCGAACATAACCAGAAGATTTTCTCCCTGGAATCCAACGCTAGCCTCCTAGGCGTGCGCGTGCTAGCCCTTGAAGCCATGTGCTCTATGCTAAAGGAAACCAATGCCAAGCTTTCAGCAAGAATCATCGACCTGGAATCTCGAAGCCATCGTAACAACATCAGAATTGTCGGCTTACCAGAATTGATCGAGGGTCATCGTCCTACAGTCTTTTTCTCTGAGCTCCTGGTGAGGTTTTCGGTGAGGAGATTTTGCACTCTCCCCCAAAGCTTGACCGAGTGCACAGGGCACTGACCAGTAAGCCGTGTCCAGGGGAGAAGCCAAGGGCAGTTATAATCCGACTACACCATTTCCAACAGAAAGAGAGAATCGTCCACGAGGACAGAGGCAAGCTACAATACCATGGCAGCCCCATAGAGAGAGAAGAACTAGCAGTTCTCTACAACCTCGGTCTCAAGTCTGCGCTGTTATTCCCAGCTAAGCTTATCATCACGATCAAGGACGGGGTTAAGAGGAGACTTGCTTCAGTTGAGGAGGCTAAAAGCTACCTAACGAATCTCTGGGCTAATGGTAAACATTGTAGAGAGCATAAAAGTTTGTGCTAATTGAGTGCTACGAACTAGCTACTTGCTAGCTCAGGGCTAAAGTCTGCTTCAGCCATTTAGCTGTCATATTTGACATCATTGGCGAACACAGTTATCTTAAGATCACTAGCTAAACACGTACGATTGGTCTGGACTGATGAACCTTTGACAGTTACTTCATTGTTCTCTGGTTCTCTGTCACTGCATTTTCTTTTTTTATGGATTCTCGTTCAGGATGCGAGTCTTGATAGGTTGTCACTTAATCAGGCCACCTTGTCGAAATCGGCCAGTGCTGTGTTAAATCACAAATCCTGATTAGGTTTGTCAGACCCCTGGGGATTTAAAAATCCACAGGGCAAAGTCTTCTCTTTTTTCTCTCATGTGCATCACTCTTTCTCAAGGATAGATTTTTTCTTGCTAGATAACAGACTACTCCAAAATGTTAACTCATGTGATTATCACACCATTGTCATTTCGGACCACACCCCCACAACAGTTTATATCAGTTTTCCTTCTGCCCCAAATTTTGTTAAACAATGGAGATTCAGTTCATTTATGCTATCCAATAATGAGTTCTGGAACTTTATTGACGCTCAGATAAGCTTCTATTTTGCTGTTAACGATACTCCCGAGGTTGGTAAAGACATTTTATGGGAGGCCTTCAAGGCTTTTATTCGTGAGCAAGTGATTTCTTATTCTTCTCAGGTGAGACGGGCAGAGAGAGCTAGGTCCTTAGAGATAACAGACGAACTTTTCAAATTAGACACAGTCGATGCTTCCACACCCTCTACCACTCTTTACAAGAAATGCCTTCAATTACACTCAGAGCATGACCTTTTGATGATGCACAAAATAGTGAGACAACTGCAACAATCTAAACAATTATTCTTTGAACAGGGAGATAAAGCGGGGAAGTTGCTTGCACACCTCCAGGTTACGCCTCCAGGTTGATTTCTAAGATTAAGTTACCTTCGGGCAATATAACCTCAGACCCATCTGAAATTAACAGAGTCTTTTTTGATTATTATTCCAGCCTCTACATGTCAGAACAGCCCTTCAATCCCTTAGAGTTACACTGCTTTCTTGATGCACTAAATTACCCCAAAGTTAACGAGACTGGCTGTGGACATGGGTAGGCCCATTTCCACCCTGGAGATACAAGAGGCAATAGGGTCACTCTAAAATGGAAAATCCCCTGGACCTGATGGTTTTACAGTAGAATTCTACAAAGCATTTTCTACACAGCTTCTCCCTATCTTGACATGGTTATACAATGACTCATTTGACAAAGGCAGACTTCTTCCAATCTTATCTTCAGCAACTATCTCTTTGTTACTCAAAAAGGACAAGGACTTGACCCTTTGCGGCAGTTACAGACCAATATTGCTCTTAAATGTAGATTTTTAAATTCTGGCTAAAGTTCTGTCTCATTGGCTTCAGCAGATTATGCCAGACTTTATTGCCCCTGACCAAACAGGTTTTATACAGGGCAGACACTCATTCTTCAACATCAGGAGATTACTTAATATTTTATATTCCCCTTCTTCCAACTCTCCTGAAATTGTAGTGTCCCTTGATGCTGAAAAAGCTTTTGATAGGGTGGAATGGGGTTACCTGTTCTTCATTTTAGACAAATTTGGTTTTGACTCTAACTTTATTCGTTGGATACATCTGTTATACACTGCCCCAACTGCTTCCATCCATACTAACAGGATGAACTCATCACCTTTTCCTTTATACCATGGGACATACCAGGGACGCTATCCCCCTTGCTATTCAACATGGCATTAGAGCCTTTAGCAATCTGGCTTCGTAGCCAGGACAGATTTGAGGGCACTACATGTTACAATGTAGTATATAAACTTTCCCTTTTACGCAGATGATCTTCTTCTTTAGATTTCTAAGCCCGCCTCATCCCTTCCACCAATATTAGAAATTCTCGACCAGTTTAGCCATCTCTCAGGTTATAAATTGAACTTGAAAAAAAGCGAGCTATTTTTTGTTAACTCTCTAGCAAAGTCCCTTCTGCAGTCAACATTTCCCTTTGTAATAGCAGCAGGGGGATTTAAGTGTTTGGGGGTATCCTTTATCAACTCATTTAATGACCTTGTCTCCAAAAATGTTCAGCCTCTCCTTGATAAATTTAAATAGGACATAACCAGGTGGGCCTCCCTTCCATTGTCCCTTACAGGCCGTGTTAGCTTGATTAAAATGGTCGCACTTCCTAGATTCTTATATAGTTTTCAACATATCCCTGTGGTTATTAGTAAATCCTTCTTTGTCAACTTTGATCTTTTACTGAATGCATTTTTATGGGACAACAAACCCGCACGTCTCAAAAGGTCAGTTCTCCAGCTCTCGAGGTCTGAAGGAGGCTTGGCACTCCCTAACATTCGTTACTACTATTGGGCTTGTAATATTCATAAATTACTTTACTGGGCCTATTGGAAAGCACCAAATGGCCTTCCACCAAGGGCTCATATTGAGTTCTCGTATTCTCATAGCTCCCTATTTACTGTACTTTGTTCCCAACTCCCCATATCTGTTGACAAAGCTTCTATGAATCCAGTTGTTATCAGTGCTATTAAAATTTGGCTCCAATTTAGGAAACATTTTGGTTTTCATAGTGCCTCAATCCATATGCCTATCTTAAAAATCACTTGTTTCCTCCATCCTGCTCTGACTTGCCTTTTTTTCGCTTCTTGTCAAGTAAGGGGCTTACTACAGTTTTTGAGTTTTATAAGGATGGGGTCTTTTCATCCTTCTCAGACTTATGTACTAGATTTGACTTACCCAATAGTCACCTCTTTCGATTTTTTCAGGCCCGACATTTTGTCCAAAAACTATTCCCCCACTTCCCTAATTGTCTTCCTGAAACCTATATCAATCAATTTCTTGCTCTTGATTATTCCAAAAAGCAACTCATATCTGTTATATATAATTTAATTAATTCAGTACAGGTAGAACCTACTGAAACCCTTAGAAAATCCTGGGAGGAGAACTTGGGAATTACTATTTCAGACGACCACTGGGCTTGCATCCTGGACCAGGTTCAGCTAAGATTCTCCCTGAAGGGTTCCTTGAGATTCATTCACAGGACCTGGGATCCTATGCTTGAGTTTATCAACAATTCTGTTTTACTCAAAGATAGCTATGCCTAAATATGTGAATTGAGAGTTACGTGTTGCCCTTTTCTATGTTTTTTATTATTTTTATCATTATCGTTACTATTTTATTTATTTATTAATTTTATTTTATTTTTATTTAAACTCCTTTTCTAATGTTATTGATATTTGTACATATTGTAATTTACAATTGATATTTAGTATTACTTACACTCTGATTTAGACCACTCTTGTTCTGGTAGATATTCTGTTTATCTCTGTAAAGCTGATCCCCAGGAGCAGCTTTAGTGGAAGTAGGTGTTCTAAGGGGGTGGGTGGGTTATGGTTTAAGGGTAAGGGGTTGATGCAGAAATTCACTTTTTGTTTTTTTACTTGAAAAGTGCAATATGTCTGTGATTCTACAAGAGGCAATAAAAAGATTTAATGAAACACAGTTTTGTGTCTTCCAGCATAAAATATATGAGGAAAAAACAATGTAGGTCTGCTACGTTATGCATTTTATGTCAAATAGCCTGTAAAATATCACAAACATAGAAGTGTGTTTGGCGCTGTCTTAGTCAAGGTGTTTTAAATGTTTATGTTAGTTTTTTATCTAACATGATTCTGGGCACTTATCAGCAAGATCAAGGTCAGTGTTTTAATTCTGTCTATCATTAAATATTATTCTGATTGTCTCAGCGCAGTTCTCTTCATTAAGGCTACCTAGGCCACAGTGTATGTATGTTCAGGCATAATTTCAGTTACACACATTGGGCTCTCACTCAACGCTTGCACTCTGCGGCACCACGTTTGCAGGATATGAGTAAGGTTTGTGATAATTAAAAAAATAAAACCTTCAAATCAAATTTATCATTGATTAATGAGATTTCAGCCTTTTTTAGAATTTTAGTTCATTGATAGAAGGCATGACTGATAAAGGCATAACAAAAGAATGACAGTAAATAAGCATTGAATTAGCATAGATGCTAGTCTTTCTGGCTGCATTCTGTCCACATTTAATAAATGACTTATGAATATCTTTAATAAATGACAAATTTGCTTGTCATGTCATACTGAATGATTTACTCAGTTATTTTACTACATAAATTAAACTATTATTTTGTTACATACGTAACCTGTGGATCATTTCTTTTTGCAATGTTGTTAGTAAAATAAGTTTGTTTATCATGTGACATTGATCTAAACAATACAATCTAAACAACCAATTAATATAGTATAATTAAATCATTCATATATATATATAATTTACAAGAATTAAAAAATTACACATTCTTTGAAATTATGAGCATGTGTCTATTTTCACATTGGTTTTAAATAATATACTGTCATGGTATTAATTAACAGAATTAGACAGAATGGGTTAAAAATATGTTAATACTTAATAATTACCTTTATTAATTACTATTCCTATCTGATGCAGACCTTACACTTCATTATATCCTGATGTATGAAGTGGCTCTGCTCAACTTGGCTAAGAGGTATAGTAGGCTGACGTAGAAGGGCTGGAGCACTTGTACAGCCCGAATTCCAATGAAGTTGGGAAGTTGTATAAAACATAAATAAAAACAGAACACAATGATTTTCTAATTCTTTTCAACCTTAATTCAATTGAATACACTACAAACACAAGATATTTAATGTTCAAATGGATAAACTTTATTGTGTTTTACAAATATTCCCTCTTTTTTAATTTTGTTGCTTTCCTTTCCAAAGAAGTTGGGACAGGGGCATGGTTACCACTGTGTTACACCGCTTTCCTTTTAACAACACTCAATAAGCGTTTGGGAACTGAGGACACTAACTGTTGAAGCTTTGTAGGTGGAATTCTTTCCCATTATTACTTGATGTACAACTTCAGTTCCTCAACAGTCCGGGGTCTCCATTGTCATATTTTGCGCTTCATAATGTGCCACACATTTTCAATGGGAGACAGGTCTGGACTGCAGGCAGGTCAGTCTAGTACCTGCACTCTTTTACTATGAAGCCACGCTATTGTAACATGTGCAGAATGTGTCTTGGCGTTGTCTTGCTGAAATAAGCAGGGATGTCCCTGAAAAAGACGTTGCTTGGATGGCAGCATATGTTGCTCCAAAACCTGTATGTACCTTTCAGCATTAATAGTGCCTTCACAGATGTGCAAGTTACCCATGCCATGGGCACTAACACACCCCCACACCATCAGAGATGCTGGCTTTTGAACTTTGCGCTGAAAACAATCTGGACAGTCCTTATCCTCTTTGGCTCAGAGGACACAACGTCCATGATTTCCAAAAACAATTTGAAATGTGGACTCATCAGACCTCAGGACCCTTCTCCACTTTGTGTCAGTTAATCTCAGATGAGCTCGGGCCCAGAGAAGTCGGCGGTGTTTCTGGGTGTTGTTGGTATATGGCTTTTGCTTTGCATGGCAGAGTTTTAACTTGCAACTGTAGATAGAGTGACGAACTGTGTTCACTGACAATGGTTTTCTGAAGTGTTCCTGAGCCCATGTGGTAATATCCATTACAGAATGATGTTGCCTGAGGGATCGAAGGTCACAGGCATTGAATGTTGGTTTTCTGCCTTGTTGCTTACTTCTGCAGATTCTCTGAATCTTTTGATGATATTGTGGACTGTAGATGATGATAATCCCTAAATTCCTTGCAATTGCACGTTGAGAAATGTTGTTCTTAAACTGTTGGACTGTTTGCTTATGAAGTTGTTCACAAAGTGGTGAAAATTGCCCCAGCCTTGCTTGTGAATGACAGAGCCTTTCAGGGATGCTCCCTTTATACTTAATCATGACACTCACCTGTGGAATGTTCTAAGCAGGCATTTTTTTGAGCATTCCTTAATGTTCCCTGTCTGTTGTTACCCCTGTCCCATCTTCTTTGGAATGTGTTGCAGGCATCAAATTCAAAATGAATGAATATTTGCAAAAAACAACAAAGTTTATCCGTTTGAACATTAAATATCTTGTCTTTTGCGGAATTATTAGCCTTAGTATTGTTCATATTTCTTTTTTAAGATTTATTAAAGAAAGCTTATGTTTACCATTGAAAGCTTAATGGTCATATTGTCCAATTCTAAGAGCTAAGAGTCAGCACATAAGGCTGTGTGCTGACTAACGGTGGAATGCACAAGGACGTCAGATAACAGGTAATATCTCGAAGCTGATTGTAGTAGACACTGGGATTAGCACACCACACATGTGTTTCATCTTGTCAGATAAGCAGAGCCATTGTCTGGAAAGCGGGGGGAGTTGATAAACACAGGAAATACCTTAAGCTGACCTTGCAGACGCGCTCACATCTCGAGCTCATCCTTACACTTTTATGATATAGATTGGTGAGATGGGCTAACGCACACATTGGAGGCTAGAGAAGGGAAGAGCTGTAATGCGACTATAAAAAAGGGAGTCAGATGAGAAGGGGTCAGAGCTTACTTGGGAGATACATGATGCATGTTCTCTGTTTGTAACCTCTCCAGAATTCTGTAATAAAACCGTTTGTTTCACTTCAGTCTGATCTACTCGTCTCAATTTTTTTTTTTGTATTAACGAACACGCAGGACTGGTTTCGTCCACACTTTGTAGAGTATTCAGATGAATATAGGTTGAAAAGGATTTGCAAATCATCGTATTCTGTTTTTAATTTATGTTTTACACAACGTCCCAACTTCATTGCAATTGGGGTTGTAAGACTGAGACAGTGTGGATCTTTACCATCTTTATTTCTGTCCATTCAGCAATCTCTACACAACAAAATGGAAAAACTACTTCTGCTCAACCAAAACCAATGAGGACTTTTCAACTGCCTGTGCCCTCTGCTTTACTGAGACTTGGCTTTCTGATCTGAACCCTGAGAGTGCACTGCACCTGCTCAGGTAGGACAGGGATGCAAAGTTCACCATTAAATCTGGGGGAGGAGCCATCTGCTTCTTTGTCAATGAACACTGATGTAAGCACATCATGGTAAATCATGGTATTCATGCATTTCTCATCATTTCAATGACTACAAGCAGTTCTACTCAGTAAATGTCAATTTACAATTTTGACCACTACATAACCAGCCATATACAGTTAAGCCCAGAAATATCTGGACAGTGACACTAGTTTTGGTAAGAGTTGTTGAAGCAAGGCTAAGGCAAGAGGTTCAGATCAATGAGCAGCAGTTTGGTTTCATGCCCAGAAAGAATACCACAGATGCAATTTTTGTGTTGAGAGTGTTGGTAGAGAAGTACAGAGAAGGTCAGAAGGAGCTACATTGTGTCTTTGTTTGCACAGAAAGAGGGGCCCCTGAGGGAAATCATCCCAACAAAAAGCACAAATACCACACGCCTGCAGTGGACTGAGCAGGCTGAGGAAGCTTTCACACAGCTCAAGATAGCTTTGCAAAACATGCCTGCTTTGGGTATACCTGATCCAGACTCAGAGACCTTCATTATTACTTGTCATCCAGCGATTTCCACCACAATTTGGCGTCACGAACAGGATGAACAGCGGACTGCGGCGAGGGGAGGAGGAGTGAAACACCCACCGAGGACGCTCTCTGGCTGAAGCCGGACCCAACAGCAGGGGAAAATCCCACAGAATAAGGGAGAAGTACCGTGGGGGCGGGTGTGACTAATCATCCCTCCGCACGCAGTCCAAGCCTCATCAACGAACAAATAGGTGGTGAGTGACAAGTTTAAGATTATTTGATCGTTGTTGAACTTTATACCCCTCCACCTCGCCTAAAGCACTCCGCCCTGGACAAAGTTAGTTGCATGACGGTGTAACACATTGCGTGGCAGTCAGGGCAGGACGCTCGACGGCGCAATCAGAAAAGACTAGCCTGGTCAGAGCGAGGCCTCTACTGATAGACGTATCTTTAGAGCAATAGGTCCGGACCGTGGGGAGGAGTGCATAAGTAATACCAATAGTACAGGGTGCTGATTGGGTATTAAATAGGGATATAGGGATAAAAAGGGAGGTGAGACTTGGTTGTTGGGGCCAAATTTCTCTGAGTCGCCAAGATCGAGTGAGAGAGCAAAATGGGATCCCAGGTAACTAAAGACCTACAGTTTAATCCTAAAGTTCACAATGCGGCTCTCTTTAGTCAGATGAGCCAGGATTATGGCACTGATAGCATTATGTATGTCCCGTTGTGGATAAAGTATTTCGGATTCCCTACTACTGGGAGCCTCAGTGTGAAGTATTTAAACAGGTTCAAGAAAAGACTTGAGCAGCCACCAGTTGGTTGCTCAAAGGCAATAACTAAGCATTGTCAGAAAAAGAGAAAATGTTACAAGCAGTAGAGTTCTGGATGGATGAAGCACAAAAGAGAGAGAGTGAGAGAGGGGGGGGGGGGGGGGGGGGGGAACTAACCCTGTGTCTCAGTGTGTCTCAGTCACGCTTGATCCTGACCTCGATGCCGCCCCACCGAGACGACCCCAACCGGGAGAACCAGCAGCACCACCACCGGAGATGCTCCCACCACCACCACCGGAGATGCTCCCACCACCACTACCGGAGATGCTCCAACCACCTCCACCGCCATACAACCAACCACCGCCACCACCTGCAATGCCTAGCCCATACGCACCAGCAAGGGCAGGCCTGGGTGAGATCCAACAGAGCGCATCAGCGGCTCCGCAGACCAGCCCATCCCCGACCGGCCGTGGACAGCAGCAGCCTCCTCCCGTGTGGTCACCTGTGGCTGCACACACCAGAAGCCGTAACGAGAACAACATAGATGGGAATGTTCTTACAGCAGTTCAGGCTGTAAGTGGATGTTTTCCAATGGTGGAAGTTGCAGGACCTGAAGGCCCATTGTTAGTCCACCGATACTGGACTGAAAAGGATACAATGGAAGCTGCCTCTGGTTTATCCGACCCTCGACAAGTAGGAGGTCGAAGGTTTGGAGAGGAATTTGAGGACTTTGTTATGTCTTGTCGCCCAACTGCGAATGAGATAAAACGCATCTTGTTCAGGAAGCTGGGGTCCAGTTACTGCAAGATCGACCGGAACTGGCCAGATGGAGACATTCGCCTGGCAGCCCCCAGTTATCAGCCACCAGCTGGCCAACCGGACCCCAATGCTCCCTATCGGAATATGATAAGGGATCTGAGAACTCGCCTAGAGGCTGCTTTCCCTCTGCATGTGAACACGGGGAAGATAGCTGCATGTAAGCAGGAAGATGGGGAGACTGTCCAAGATTATCTAGTCCGCTTGACAAGAGTGCACACAGATTACAGCGGGCTGGAAGCACCTGCACAGAGAGCGAACGATGCAGAGCACGTGGGCCCATGGGAAGCACACTTGCGTAATAGCTTCTTATTGGGACTGAAGCCAGAACTGTCTAGCGCCATAAAACAGCATTGTGTGGGATTTGTCAGACAGCCTCTCAGCGTCATTGAGGATCATGCCAAACACCATGAAAGCTTCCTCAACTCAGAAACAAAGAGGAGAGAGAAAAAACGAGCAGACACGATGGATCAAGCCATGCTGACGATGGTACAGCAAGTTGCAGCCCTCCCCACCAGAGCTCCACGCCAAGGAGGCCGAGGGAGAAGACAGGGGAGGGGTCGAGGACGAGGCAGAGGGAGAGGATTCGCTGGCAATGGGCCAGCCTTCCAACCAAGTGTGGATCAGATGGGTGAATGGGAGAATCGGTGCTATAACTGCGGCCAACTTGGACATTTCGCCAGAGACTGTCCAGGACAGCCCACTCAAGAGAAGTGACGGGCGGCGGAGGGGCAGGATGGCGAGGCGGGATCCACTGACACACCAAAAAGGGAAGTGCCATCTTCTTCTCCCTATTTTTCATTAGTGCAGCAGCTGACAACATGCCCTTTAAGCATGCCAAAAATAATGTTAACGGTACAAGGGAAGGATTTGGAATTTTTGGTAGATAGTGGGGCAGGGCATTCGGTGATTAGAACGAATGACCTTAATTGTGACACACAGCAGGGAAAATCTCAAGCATTAATAGGTGTGGGGGGAGAAGTAGTTAGAGAGAAAGTGTCTGTGCCTCTCCAGTGCTCTCTAAATGGCAAAATGTTTTCGCATTGTTTCTTAATATCTTTCGTTTGCCCAGTAAATCTGTTAGCTAGGGATCTAATGTGTAAATTGGGATGCACTTTGATTAGCTCACCAGAGGGACTAGCCATAGATTTTCTAGAACAACCATGCATGGTTCAATTAGCACCAGGAGTCCGGGGATACGCTTACATGTGGTGCTGTGGTGATGAACAAGGGGAAACTGTTGAACATTTTCTGTCAAAAGCCCAACAAACAGTTTTAGGTTCTTTGCAATGGAAAACTCAAGATGTGCATTGCACCTCACACATCAGTCGAGGCCCAGATCATGATTATGAGAAACAGTTTTTTAACCAAATGACAGAATCCCTTGCCACTACAGCACTCATATGGAGCGACAAAATGGCGGCCGCCCAAGTTTCACTGACAAAAGCTCAGAGCGAATTATTCACAGTAGGTAATTTGTACCCACACATCTCCCTAGCCAGATTTGAACACACCCTCCCATGGCGAGACTTTGGACCATGGGCTTTGAGAGTGGCCAAGGCTAACGATTGGATTGACACAGAGCGCCTTAATGTACAGTACAGCACCTCCACGAAAATGTGGAAGTGCCCTTTTCAATGCAGATTGAGAACGGAGCGCACTGTGGAGCTAGTTGGCCCCCCTCCATTGGTGCAGGCTGCCACACTCACAGAGGAGGAGGAACTAGAACTGGCCTCACTTCCTCCTCAACTGTGGGCGTCTAGTAAATATGATGTGGGACTAATTAAAGACTGTGAACCAGTTGTGATCACTCCCAAATCGGCATACAGATCCAGGCAGGCCCAGTATCCTTTGAAGCCTGAGGCAATTAAGGGCATTAAGCCTGTATTTCAAGCACTGCTCCAGGCAGGGGTAATAGTTCCATGTCCAGACTCACCAGTAAGAACACCAATCTTCCCAGTAAAGAAACCCGGCCGGGAGGAGTGGAGGTTTGTTCAAGATCTGCAAGCAGTAAATGCAGCAGTCCATGCCAGAGCCCCAGAGGTTCCAAGAGGATCTAGCCAACAATGGGCACAAAGCCAGCAAAAACAAATTGCAGTATTGCAAGCCAGAGGTCACCTTTCTGGGCCACATTATCACTGCAGGCCAAAAGCGAATGGCAGCAGACAGAATACAGGCGATTTGCCAAACTCCCAAACCAATGACTAAGAAACAGCTGTTGTCTTTCCTTGGTATGTGCTCATATTGTCGCACTTTCATTCCATCTTATGCTGAGAAAGAGGGGCCCCTGAGGGAAATCATCCCAACAAAAAGCACAAATACCACACGCTTGCAGTGGACTGAGCAGGCTGAGGAAGCTTTCACACAGCTCAAGATAGCTTTGCAAAACATGCCTGCTTTGGGTATACCTGATCCAGACTCAGAGACCTTCATTATTACTTGTCATCCAGCGATTTCCACCACAGGATCTAGAGAAGGCATATGATAGGGTGCCAAGACAGGAACTGTGGTACTGTATGAGGAAGTCAGGTGTAGCTGAAAAGTATGTTAGGGTGGTGCAGGACGTATGTGGACAGTGAGACAGTGGTGAGGTGTGCTGTTGGAGTGACAAATGGTTTCAAGGTGAAGGTAGGGTTACATCAGGGATCAGCTTTGAGCCCCTTCTTGTTTGCAATGGTGATGGACAGGTTGACAGATGAGGTCAGGCAGGAGGCTCCATGGACCATGATGTTTGCAGATGACATTGTAATCTGTGGTGAGAGTAGGGAGCAGGTGGAAGAGAATCTGGAGAGGTGGAGGTTTGCACTGGAGAGGAGAGGAATGAAGTGTCAGTAGAGATAAGACAGAATACATGTTTGTGAATGAGAGGGAGGCAGGTGGAAAGGTGAAGATGCAAGGAGTAGAGGTCGTGAAGGTGGATGACTTCAAATATCTTGGGTCAACGGACAATGGAGCAATGGACAATGGAGCAATGGAGCAATGGACAGTGCAAAAAAGAGGTGAGGAAGAGGGTGCAGGATGGAGTGGGTGGAGACGGATGTCAGGGCTGATGTGTGACAGAAGGATAGCAGCAAGAATGAAAGGGAAGGTTTACAAGACAGTAGTGCGTCCTGCTATGATGTATGGTTTGGAGACTGTGGCTCTGTCTAAAAGACAGGAGGCTGACCTGGAGGTGGCTGGAGATGAAGATGCTGAGATTTTCGTTGGGAGTGACAAGGCTGGACAAGATTAGAAATGAGCATATCAGAGGGACAGTGAAGGTGGAGCAGTTTGGAGATAAAGCCAGAGAGGCCAGGTTGAGATGGTTTGGACATGTGTTGAGGAGAAATAGTGGATAAATTGGTCAAAGTTGGAGATGGAGATGGAGAAGGTTTATGGATGTAGTGAAGGTGGACATGGAGATGGTTGGTATGAAAGTAGAGGAGGCAATGGATAGGGCAAGATGGAGGCAGATGATCTGCTGTGGCGACCCCTACAGGGAGCAGCCGAAAGAAGAAGAAGAAGAAGCTGTTTACCAAAACATATTCAAGATACAGTTGTATAATCAACATGAGCTTAAAGTGCAAACTCGCAGCTTTAATTTGAAGGTATTCACATCCTAATTGGAGGAACGGTTTAGGAATTATGGTTCTATAATATGTAGCTGCCTCTTTTTCAAGGGTCCAAAGGTAAGTGGACAATTATCTCAAAAGCTATTTCATGGACTGTATGGGCTGTTCCCTCATAATCCATCATCAGTTAGACAAGTAAAAGGTCTGGAGTTGATTCCAGGTGTGGCATTTGCATTCGGAAGCTGTTGCTGTGAACCCACAACATGCAGTCAAAGCAGCTCTCAATTGAAGTGAAGCAGACCTTCATTAGGCTAAAAAAAAGAAGAAATCCATCAGAGAGATAGCAGATATGTTAGGAGTGGCTGAATCAACAGTTTGGTACATTCTGGGGGGAAAAAGAGTGCACTGGTGAGGCACGGACGTCCACAGAAGACAACTGTGGTGGATGATCGCCGAATCCTTTCCATGGTGAAGAAAAACCCCTTCACAACATCCACCCAAGCTAAGAAAACTCCAGGAAGTAGGTGTATCAATATCTAAGTCTACCATAAAGAGAAGACTTCATGAGAGCAAATACAGAGGGTTCACCAGAAGGTGCAAACCATCAATCAGCCTCAAAAATAGAAAGGCCAGATTAGACTTTGCCAAAAAATGTCTAAAGAAGCCTGGAACTTCTGGAACAGTATTCTTTCTCCATTCTATGGAGAAGGCTTGGAATGGCTCATGATCCAAAGCACACCACATCATCTGTAAAACATGGTGGAGGCAGTGTGACGGCATGGGCATGCACAGCTTCCAACGGCACTGGGTCACTAGTGTTTACTGATGATGTGACAAAAGACAGAAGCAGCCGGATGAATTTGGACGTGTACATGGAATATTCTGCAATGGCTGAGTCAATCACCAGATCTCAACCCGTTCGACTATGTATTTCACATGCTTAAGACAAAACTTAAGGCAGAAAGACGCACAAACAAGCAACAGCTGAAGACAGCTGCAGTAAAGGCCTGGCAAAGCATCACAAAGGAGGAAACCCAGTGTTTGGTGATGTCCATGTGTTGCAGACTTCAGGCAGTCATTGCCTATAACGGATTCTCAACAAAGTATTAAAAATGAACATTTTATTTATGGTAAAGTTAATATTGTTCAATTACTTTTGAGCCCCTGAAATTAGGAGGCTTTGTAGAAAAATGGTTGCAATTCCTAAACATTTCATAGGATATTTTTGTGCAACCCCTTGAGTTAAACCTAGAATTTGCATTTACTGAACGCGTTCTTGCTTGTGGTTCTTTGCAAAAAGCCACAGTTTGCATGTGCCACCATTGTTAGGGAATCAGCAAACTGTCCTACAGTTGCCTTAACTATGCTAAAAAATAAATGTGACATCTACGCAGTAATGGAACAGTACTACAAAGCATAACTGATGTTACAAATTAAATGTTAAATCTTTACAAATGTTCATATAATTCTGAAATATTTAGTATATTAGTTTATATTATAGTAATATTATTATATAGGCAGGGTCCCTTGAAAGAGGCTCAGAATATTCTGTTGTAACTCCCATTAGGATGAAAACATCTGCTAAAAAAGCTACATACCTTGACATATGTATAATCTTTTACACATCTTTTGCATAAAATTATGATATTATTCTTATAATAGTTTCTGTAGCATATGTCTACTCAGACCTGCATATGGACATGTTATGTTGTTTAGACACACATTTTCTAAACATGTTAACTATTTTACAAATTCAGCTGGGGTTATGCACATTTATGTGCAGAACTATACATTTAAATAGTATAAATGTATTTTACTAGTGTGGGTATTTTAGTGGCCATCACTAAAGTAGTTCAAATGTTCTTGAGTGTCTATACCTCAGTCGTTTCCCCATCATTTATTAATTCACTATATGCCATGTTTTAAACCTCATTGCCTAAATTTATGTCATAACACATAAATAATGTGTAAAAATGAATTACAGCTACTGTGGAAACATCAGTTCCCATTAACTGTATAAGTAGACATCAGGGAAAAATAAGATACAAGAAAAATGTAGGATATGGGCCCTTTAGTTTTGAAGGAATGTTGAAGGCATTATGATTTATTTTTGTAGTGGTATTTATTATTACCTTGTCTTTATTGGTGCTTGCAGCATCCTGTAAAGCATCTGCACAAAACAACAGTTTATTGTAAGCATTTCTCATTTTCTTCATATTAAGTAAATAATATAAATGGACTAAAGTAACTGATACAAGGAAACTAAGTTAAACAACTAATTTAATTAATTAATTCATTCATTCATTTTTATTATGTTTTGACAAAATATTCTGTAGAAAAAATGTCACTCTGAGTGGAAAATTTAAAATAAAATTAAGCTTCTTACCTAGTTCATCAGTCTGTTCCTCTATCTTCATCTTCTCAACAATGTTTCTCAGTTTATCTCTTAAGACTCCCTCTGTGTCACAGTCTTGCATGTAGCTTGATGAGGAACATCTGCTGTCCAGCTGGTCATAAATGTCCTGCAGAATCTGGACATCTTTCTCTCTGATGCCTCTCTGCTCTTCCCTCTGCTTTTCTCTAAGCTCTTCTCTTTTTCTCTTCTCTTTGTATCTCATTAAAGTCACACTTTGTTCAAGAAGTTTCTTTTGTTTTTCCAGCTCAGTGACCTGTTTCTGAAACTTGTCAGTTTTTAACTGTTGTTGTTTCTCTTCAGTCTGCATCAGTTTTTCCAGTGTCTGTTTTTTCCTCCTTACTTGTTTTATAATTCTAGCATTTGCTTGGATTTCTCTCTCCTGTCTGTCTATCTCCTCCTCAATCTCTATCTTCTGTTCCTGAAGCTGAGTGGTTTGTTGCTCTATTTTTTTCTCGTTTACCCATTTCAGATTCTTTAGTCTTTGTAAGGTGTCTTCACACTTGTTCATCTCCTCCTTCAGCTTAAATAACAGAGCTGTCTGAGTTTTAGTTCCTTCTACATTTTTCAATTTTTCTGTCTCCTGTCTGTCAATCTCTTCTCTCTGTGTATTTATTTTGATTTTCTGTTCCTGAAGCTGAGAAGTTTGCTGCTCTATTTCTTTCTCATTCACTTGTTTCATGTTTCTCTGTCTTTGTAATGTGTCTTCATGCTCATTCATCTCCATCTTCAGCTTCTGTATCAGAGCTGTCTGAACTTTAATCTCCTCTACTTGTTTCCATTTTTCCTGCTCCTGTCTGTCTATCTCCTCCTTCTGTGTATCAATATTTATCTTCTGTTCCTGAAGCTGAGTGGTTTGTTGCTCTATTTCTCTCTCGTTTATCTGTTTTATATTCTTCTGTCTTTGTAATGTGTCTTCACACTCGTTCATCTCCTCCTTCAGCTTAAATAACAGAGCTGTCTGAGTTTTAGTTCCTTCTACATTTTTCAATTTTTCTGTCTCCTGTCTGTCTATCTCTTCTCTCTGTGTATTTATTTTGGTTTTCTGTTCCTGAAGCTGAGTGGTTTGCTGCTCTATTTCTTTCTCATTCACTTGTTTCATGTTTCTCTGTCTTTGTAATGTGTCTTCATGCTCATTCATCTCCATCTTCAGCTTCTGTATCAGAGCTGTCTGAACTTTAATCTTCTCTGCATTTTTTAGTTTTTGTATCTCCTGTCTGTTTATCTCCTCTTTGTTAACTCTCTCTTGTTTCTGAATCTTCTCTTTCTCATTCTCTATTTCTGTCCATTGTCTTTTTAAAGTTTTGTTCTCCTCCTCTATCCACTGTTTCTCTCTCAGCTTCTGTTTCTTCATATTCTGTATGTCAGTTTTAAGCTTCTGTAGCTTCTCTTCCTGTGTTTTCAGTTTCTCATCATTTCTCTCTATCTGTAAAGCCTGCTCTTTCTTACTTTCTTCATCCTTTTTCATCTCCTCTTCCTTTTCTTGTTTCATCTTTGTTAAGTGTTCAATCACTCTGGTTTGTGCGTTGATCTCATTATCCAGTCTCTCTATCGTTTCTAACTGTATCTCTCTCCTCTCCTCTCTTTTCTTTAGATCCTGTGATCTTTTTCCTAAATCAGTCTGCTGCCTGCAGAGATTTGTATTAAATTCTTCCAGCCTCTTTTCCTGTTCATTTAGCTGCTCCATCCTTCTTGTCTGCTCCTCATTCTCATCCTTCAGCTGATCCTGTTCTCCCTTTAAATGTCTTTTACTTTCTTTTATCTGCTCTTGCTCTGTCCTTAGCTGGTCTTCCTTTTTCTTTAATTTATCTTGTTCTTCCTTTAAGTTCATTTTCCATTTGTTTATCTTTTCTTCATCTGTCTTTAGCTGGTTTTCTCTTTCATTTATTTGATCTTCTTCTTTCTTAAACTGTGTTTTCCATTCATTTATCTGTTCTTCACATCTCTTTAGCTGGTCTTCCCTTCCCTTCAGCTGATCTTCTTCTTTATTCTGTTGCATTCTTTGGTCCTTTATTTTTTCTTCATCTCTCCTTAGTTGGTTTTCATTTTCCTTTAGTTGATCTTCATCTTTCTTAAACTTTGTTTTCCGTTCATGTATCTGTTCTTCATCTCTCCTTTGCTGTTTTTCTTTTTCCTTTACTTGATCTTCTTCTTTCTTAAACTGTGTTGTCCATTCTTCTAACTGCTCTTCATCCCTCTTTAGCTGCTCTTCCCTTACCTCTAGTTTTTTTTTCCATTCCATTATCAGCTCTTTTTCTCTACTTTGCTTGTCTTCCATTCCGTCCAACTTTCTCTTCAATCTCTCTATCTGCTCATCTCTCATCAGCTGGTTTTCACATCGTATAAACTGATCTGGATTTTTCTCTAATTGTCTTTTGCATTTTTTGATGTCCTCTTCATATCTCCTCATCTGGTCTTTGGTTCCCTTCACCTGACCATTTTCACTCTGCATACTCTGTTCCTCTATCTGCTCTTCTCGTTTATTTAGCCAGTCTTCACTGTCTTTCAGCTGATTCTCCTCTTTATTCAGCTGTGTACTCTTTTCCTTTATCTGCTCTTCTTGTTTATTTAGCTGGTCTTCACTGTCTTTTTCCTGATCATTCTGGTTCTTCAGTTTCCTTCTCTGTTCCTTTACCTGCTCTTCTTCTTTGTTTAGCTGGTTTTCACTGTCTTTCAGCTGATTTTCCTCTTTATTCAGCTGTGTACTCTTTTCCTTTATCTGCTCTTCTTGTTTATTTAGCGGGTCTTCACTTCCTTTCACCTGATCATTCTCATTTTTCAGTTTCCTTCTCTGTTCCTTTGTCTGCCATTCTTGTTTATTTAGTGGGTCTTCATTGTCTTTCAGCTGATTTTTCTCTTCCTTCAGCTGTGTACTCTTTTCCTTTATCTGCTCTTCTTGTTTATTTAGCTGGTCTTCACTGTCTTTCACCTGATCATTCTCATTCTTCAGTTTCCTTCTCTGTTCCTTTAAATGCTCTACTTGTCTGTTTAGCTGGTCTTCACTATCTTTCACTTCATCATTCTCATTCTTTTCCTCTTTATTCAGCTGTGTCCTCTTTTCCTTTATATTCTCTTCTTGTTTATTTAGCTGGTCTTCGCTGTCTTTTTCCTGATCATTCTGGTTCTTCAGTTTCGTTCTCTGTTCCTTTATCTGCTCTTCTTGTTTATTTAGCAGGTCTTCACAGTCTTTTTCCTGATCATTCTGGTTCTTCAGCTTCGTTCTCTGTTCCTTTATCTGCTCTTCTTGTTTATTTAGCAGGTCTTCACTGTCTTTCACCTGATCATTCTCGTTCTTCAGTTTCCTTCTCTGTTCCTTTATCTGCTCTTCTTGTTTATTTAGCTGGTCTTCACTGTCTTTTTCCTGATCATTCTCGTTCTTCAGTTTCGTTCTCTGTTCCTTTATCTGCTCTTCTTGTTTATTTAGTGGGTCTTCACTGTCTTTTTCCTGATCATTCTGGGTCTTCAGTTTCGTTCTCTGTTCCTTTATCTGCTCTTCTTGTTTATTTAGCTGGTCTTCACTGTCTTTTTCCTGATCATTCTCGTTCTTCAGTTTCCTTCTCTGTTCCTTTATCTGCTCTTCTTGTTTATTTAGTAGGTCTTCACTGTCTTTTTCCTGATCATTCTCGTTCTTCAGTTTCCTTCTCTGTTCCTTTATCTGCTCTTCTTGTTTATTTAGTGGGTCTTCACTGTCTTTTTCCTGATCATTCTGGTTCTTCAGTTTCCTTCTCTGTTCCTTTATCTGCTCTTCTTGTTTATTTAGCAGGTCTTCACTGTCTTTCACCTGATCATTCTCATTCTTCAGTTTCCTTCTCTGTTCCTTTAAATGCTCTACTTGTCTGTTTAGCTGGTCTTCACTATCTTTCACTTCATCATTCTCATTCTTTTCCTCTTTATTCAGCTGTGTCCTCTTTTCCTTTATATTCTCTTCTTGTTTATTTAGCTGGTCTTCGCTGTCTTTTTCCTGATCATTCTCGTTCTTCAGTTTCGTTCTCTGTTCCTTTATCTGCTCTTCTTGTTTATTTAGTGGGTCTTCACTGTCTTTTTCCTGATCATTCTGGGTCTTCAGTTTCGTTCTCTGTTCCTTTATCTGCTCTTCTTGTTTATTTAGCTGGTCTTCACTGTCTTTTTCCTGATCATTCTCGTTCTTCAGTTTCCTTCTCTGTTCCTTTATCTGCTCTTCTTGTTTATTTAGTAGGTCTTCACTGTCTTTTTCCTGATCATTCTCGTTCTTCAGTTTCCTTCTCTGTTCCTTTATCTGCTCTTCTTGTTTATTTAGCAGGTCTTCACTGTCTTTTTCCTGATCATTCTGGTTCTTCAGTTTGGTTCTCTGTTCCTTTATCTGCTCTTCTTGTTTATTTAGCTGGTCTTCACTGTCTTTCACCTGATCATTCTCATTCTTCAGTTTCCTTCTCTGTTCCTTTAAATGCTCTACTTGTCTGTTTAGCTGGTCTTCACTATCTTTCACTTCATCATTCTCATTCTTTTCCTCTTTATTCAGCTGTGTCCTCTTTTCCTTTATATTCTCTTCTTGTTTATTTAGCTGGTCTTCGCTGTCTTTTTCCTGATCATTCTCGTTCTTCAGTTTCGTTCTCTGTTCCTTTATCTGCTCTTCTTGTTTATTTAGTGGGTCTTCACTGTCTTTTTCCTGATCATTCTGGGTCTTCAGTTTCGTTCTCTGTTCCTTTATCTGCTCTTCTTGTTTATTTAGCTGGTCTTCACTGTCTTTTTCCTGATCATTCTCGTTCTTCAGTTTCCTTCTCTGTTCCTTTATCTGCTCTTCTTGTTTATTTAGTAGGTCTTCACTGTCTTTTTCCTGATCATTCTCGTTCTTCAGTTTCCTTCTCTGTTCCTTTATCTGCTCTTCTTGTTTATTTAGTGGGTCTTCACTGTCTTTTTCCTGATCATTCTGGTTCTTCAGTTTCGTTCTCTGTTCCTTTATCTGCTCTTCTTGTTTATTTAGCAGGTCTTCACTGTCTTTTTTCTGATCATTCTCATTCTTCAGTTTCCTTCTCTGTTCCTTTACCTGCTCTTCTTCTTTATTTAGCTGGTCTTCACTGTTTTTCACCTGATCATTCTGGTTCTTCAGTTTCCTTCTCTGTTCCTTTAAATGCTCTACTTGTCTGTTTAGTTGGTCTTCACTGTCTTTCACCTGATCATTCTCATTGTTCAGTTTCTTTCTTTGTTTCTTTAAATGCTCTACTTGTCTGTTTAGCTGGTTTTCTCTTCCTGTCAGGTGATATTGCTCTTTTTCCAGTTGCCTGCTCTTTTTGTCTATCAGCTCTTCTTGTTTCATTAGCTCTTCTCCTCTTTTCTTCAGCTGATCTTCCTCTCTTTTCAGCTGGGTTCTCTGTTTCTTTACCTGGTCATCTCGTTTATTTAGCTGGTCTTTATTGTCTTTTAGCTGATCTTCCTCTTTCTTCAGCTGTGTTCTCTGTTCCTTTATCTGGTTTTCTTGTCTCCTTAGCCAGTCTTCTCTTCTCTTCTTCTGCTCATTATCTGTATCTGTATGCTCATGAGCTGTATTTACAGCTTCATTATCTGTAAATACAAGTACATTGCATAATGAAATTGCAGTTTCATTATTTCATTCAACTCTGGTGTTAGGAGAAACATTGCTCAGGCATAACATTATGAGTACTTCTTTGTTTCTATGCTCATTGTTCATTTAATCAGTTCCACTTACTATATACAGTATCTCACAAAAGTGAGTACACCCCTCACATTTCTGCAAATATTTTTTATTATATCTTTTCAGTGTACAGCTTGTATAGCAGTGCAGATTTACAGTCCTCAGAAAAAAACTCAACACACAGCTATTAATGTCTAAATAGCTGGCAACACAAGTGAGTAAACCTCACAGTGAACATGTCCAAATTCTGTTCAAAATGTCAATATTTTATGTGACCACCATTATTATCTAGCACTGCTTTAACCCTCTTGGGCATGGCATTTTCCAGAGCTGCACAGGTTGCTACTGGAATCCTCTTCCACTCCTCTATGATGACATCACAAAGCTGGTGGATGTTAGACACCTTGCGCTCCTCCTCCTTCCACTTGAAGATGTCCCACAGGTGCTCAATTGGGTTTAGGTCTGGAAACGTACTTAGCCAGTCCATCACCTTTACCTTCAGCAAGGCACTTGTCATTTTGGAGGTGTGTTTGGGGTCATTATCGAGTTGATGAGCTGCCATGCATCACAGTTTCTGAAGGCAGTGAATCCTGGGCTGCTTCAGAATGTGACAGTACACAGCTGTCTTGGTACTCCTCACCAGGGTGCCATCACACATATGCCACTGGACACCATCTGAGCCAAACAAGTTCATCTTGGTCTCATCAGACCACAGGACATGGTTCCAGTAATCCGTGTTCTTGGACCGCATGTCTTTAGCAAACTGTTTCCGGGCTTTCTTGTGTGTTAACTTCAGATGAGGCTTCCTTCTGGTATGACGGCCATGCAGACCGAGTTGATGCATTGTGTGGCGTATGGTCTGAGCACTGACAGGCTGACCTCCCATTTATTCAACCTCTGCAGCAATGCTGGCAGCCCTCATGTGTCTATTTTTTGAAGCCAACCTCTGGATATGATGCTGTAAATGTGAACTCAACTTCTTTGGTCAACTCTGGTGAGGCCTGTTCTCAGTGGATACTGTCCTGGAAATCTGATGTATGACCTTGGTCACCATGCTATAGCTCAGTTTCAGGATGTTAGCAATTTTCTTATAGCCTAGGCCATTTTTGTGGAGAGTAACATTTCTATTTGTCACATCCTCAGAGAGTTCTTTGCCATTAGGTGCCGTGTTGAATATCCAGTGGCCAGTATGAGCGAATTGTACCCAAAACAACAAACTTAACAGCCCTGCTCGCCTTCACACCTCTAACGAATTTCATGACACCAGGGAGGGACAACTGGGCACAATTTGGACAGGTTCACTGTGAGGTGGACTCACCTGTGTTGCCAGCTATTTATACATTAATGGCTGTGTGTTGAGTTCTTTTCATACATCCATCCATCCATTATCTAAGCTGCTTCTCCCTCAGGGTCGTGGGGGGTGCTGGAGTCTATCCCAGCGGTCATCAGGCGGAAGGCAAGATACACCCTGGACAGGTCGCCAGTCCATCACAGGGCAGACAGGTAGTCACTCACACTATCACACCCAGGGCAATTTAGCATGTCCAATTGGCCTGATAGGAAACTGGAGAACCCGGAGTAACCCCATGCAGACACGGAGAGAACATGAAAACTGCACAGAGAGGACCCCGGTCACCCAGCATGCAATTTAGCGTGTCCAATCGGCCAGACAGGAAACCGGAGAACCCGGAGCAAACCCATGTAGACTCAGAGAGAACATGCAAACTCCACACAGAGAGGAGAATCGAACCCAGTGTAAATCTGCACTGCTATACAAACTGTACACTAACTACTTGAAGTTATATCCAAGTTTTTTTTCTATAGTGTTGTCCCATGAAAAAATATAATAAAATATTTGCAGAAAAGTGAGGGGCGTACTCATTTTTGTGAGTTACTGTAGGTGCACAGTTACAGACTGTAATCTGTTTCTCTGCTTTGTTAGCCCCATTTAACCTGTTCTTCAGTGGTCAGGATCTCCCTGGACCCTCACAGAGCAGGCACTATTTGGGTGGTGGATCATTCTCAGCACTGCAGTAACACTGACAGTGCACATTAAAAACAAATAACAAACAAAAAACAGTTTATCTCACAGTTTGTACAGGTAAAATGCCTGGACAACTACATTAAGAGATCCAATAACAGCTTATCTATGGCTTCATTCTGTTCAAATATGCATTCATGTATTCATTTGTACTTCTGTGTGCACTCTACACATTACATAGAACTTCCTTTTTTGCTGCAACTACAAAACTGCAAGATTAGCAGTGTAGTCTGCTTTCCTTGGATGTGTCTGCCATTTAGCCTCCATTCAGTGGACTGGTTCCAAACTCTACTATGATGTATGATGCATACTTTTTGAACTGATAAGATATAAATTAGTTATGAATTTTTTTGTTCTAGTAATGTTAATTACATAGCAATAAAGTAAACATTTATTACATTTATACACATACCTAGATATACTGTGTGTTTAACCATATTAAACCTCTAATACACCTCCTAATACAGCTCCTAATATCTACTAATACAGTTCCGAAGCTATTTACCAACATTTACTGTGCTGAACGTGATTTGTTGAATGACAGTCATTAATTGATCATTTTGTTCAGCAGCTGGTGGCGTTTGCCTGATTAGCTTTATAAGTTATACAGTTTAAGAGAAGATGTGCAACAATTGAGCAACCACTGCAATCACAAAAAAGTATGAAGTGTAATAAGTATAATGAAGTATGCATGAGAGAGTTTTCACTTCATTCTAGACCACACAATAACTGAGAGATCGCAAGGCTCAGTCAACCACCAGTTTAAACAGTGCACACTCAGAATCCACTTTATTACATCAATAATAATACAAATTGTTTGCCCCTCAGTAACAGTAAATTATGTAATTGTAGCTCTGTGTATAAAGCATGTGATATCATAAAGTGGTTAAGCTGTTCCAAATAACAGAATACTCTAATTGGCACTTTTGTCCATTGTTACGGTTGCTGGTGCCCATCATAGTGAACCCAGCATCAGAGACCAGTTTTATGGTGAAAACAACAATGAGAGAAAGAAGAGGAAAATCACCAGATTAATAGTCTGGTTATCTGTGCTGCATTGAAGGTGCTGCATTGACCTTTTCATAACAGAATGTTTTAACACTAAAGACGGGGACGGGGCGAGACGGGGTGTGTGGAGCAGAAAATATCATTTCAGTGGATTGTGGTACAGTTATGTTCCCTAACTGAAGGTACTGAGACATATCCTTGAGGGTACCACCCTGATATAAAATAGGGAAAACATTTTGAAATATTAGACACTTATTAAACTCTTATCAGCTCTAATGGAATAAACTCCAGAAGTCTGACCTGGCACTATTTAGAACCTAAAGGAGCCTACAGAGGAGCCAAGATTAAAAGTTGTAAAGTTCTCTTTATTCAGCACTGATACATCATTATTTGCTTTTGACTAACCTGCTTAGCCCGCTCTAATCCGGACAGAATATGGTGCCATTACAGAAAATGCAAAATATAAATCAGCTTGTCAACAACAACTAGAAGTGCTGTCAAAATATTCAAGTGGCTGCTTTTGATAGATACAGATTTCAACGGTATCATTACACAATGATAATGGGTCTGGATAGCCTAACTACACTGTAAGTTATACATTACAACATACTGTTTACTGTATACTGCTACTGTTTAGGTTACAATTAGATCCGGTTAAACAGAACTGCATTCATTTTAGAGCATAAATGATATTGCTATGTGGAGTCATGAACGTTACTCTTCCTTAATTTCACAATCATGTTATCAAAGAATGGTTTTGCTATTAATCATGTTTAGGCCTCTTATTTACCATTTCATTTAATTCTTGTATATTTAGTGAAACTTTTTCTCTACTGTCCGACAGACAATACAGAAGTGCACTGCAATCCATTTGCACAAAGCAAAAGGAATTTGTTGTTTCAGGACATCCCTCATTTGTTTCAAGTTGTTATAGATACTGACCCCACCCTCTCTGATATAAAAGACATGGACTGTGACTGGTTAACTAGCTAATTAGCATGCTCTCCTTTACTTGTATCCAAAGTGCGACAAAAAATAGGTGTGGGGTGGCCATGACATTGTGAGATATAATGATCAAAAAAAGTGTAAATGCAGTATTTTTACACATTTCATACCTTCAGCAGCTACTTTAGGTACTGAAAAAATGATGCTTTAATTTCTTGTAGTCAGAGTTCAGAAACAATTTTGCCCAAGATATTCATCATCGCTAGACACTGCTTGAGATTCGAAAAGTTTAGCTGCAATAAATAATGGACTGTTGGAGGCTGTAACGTGGAGCGAGGTAGCGGACGCAAGTGCGGAAGTAAGCGACTTTTATTGAGGGCAAATCCAGAATCAGGGTCACAACGGTCCAGGGTCAAATAGCCAACACAATCAACAACAACAACAGATCGAGTTTCTGACATGACAAACAGGTGGACAAGGCAAACACCAACATGACGAAAACAACGACCAGCGAAAACAAAGGGCAAACACAGGGCTTAAATACACAGGGGTAACGAGTGACAGGTGAAGACAATCAGGGGCGGAGTTACAAAACCAAAACACGAACACATGGACAGGACTGGGAGGGGCCAATCGTGACAGTCCCCCCCCCCAAAGGCACGCACACTGAGGCGTGCCAACCAAAAACAGAACAAAAACAGACACAAGAGACCAAAAACCGAAACAAACTACACAGGGAGAGGCACAGACACCGGAGCAAGAGAACACGAAACCAAAACCACAGGCACAGACTCAGGAGCAGAGGCAGAAACGGGCACAGAGGCAGAAACGGGCACAGAGGCAGAACCACAAGAGGCAGAACCACAAGAGGCAGAACCACAAGAGGCAGGAACAGACACAGATGGAGACACACCAGACACAGGAACAGACGAAACAGAACGAGGACAAAAAAAACAGAGGGAGGACGAGGAGGCACAACACAAAACGACGCCGACTGAGAGACGACCGGAGACACAGGACGAGGAAAACAAGAACGAACAACAGACCACGCAAAAGACAGAGGAACAGGCACCAAGACAGACACAGGAATGGAAACGGGTACAGAAACAGAAACAGGAACAGAAACAAAAGAAGACACAGGAACAGGAACCACAACAGGAACGGGAACCGAGACAGACAACAGTAGGGAACAGGACAAAACCAGGGACTGAACAGGGCAGAAACAAAGGAACAGAAACAGACACAGGAGGCACAGAAGGACCACGGGGAACAGAGACAGAAAAGGAAGGCCCAGGGGGAACAGACACAGGCGAGGGCGGGATGGGCGGGAACAAAGGGGATGTAATGTCCACGGAGGCAGGCGGGCCTGCTGCGACATCCACGGAGGCAGGCGGCGGGTCCGGAGGCGCAGCGACTGGCGGCGGGTCCGGAGGCGCAGGCTTGCCGCGGGGTGCAGCCACGGGATCAGAAGTGCCGCGGGGTGCGGCCACGGGATCAGGCTTTCAGAATGGGGACCTCTGCTCCAACCTGGAGGAACAGACAGACACTGGACCCACTCGGCCGTTCCCAAAGCTCACTCAAGCGATAGGCAGCTCGCAGTGGCACTTGCGAACGAGCCGAGTTCCACAGAACAGGTCATCTGAATGCTCCTTCCGTCTCACCTCGACTTGCGCTGCAGGTCGCTCCTCCCTGCAGCGTTGTTCAAGCCGGGTGGACCCAAGGCGCTTATCTGAGTGCTCGTCGCCCGGACACAAGGCGGGAAGGTCCTTCGCTTTCTTGCGGGACCGACGAGACGCTCGTGTTCCCACAGCGCCAGGGGATTCACTCTCACTGGCGGGGCAGCGTTGGGACGCGGGTAACTCGGGCTGCGTGGAAACAGCCAGAGTTTCGCCCCAACGGAACTGCCACAAGCCAGTGTGTCGCTTACCTGCTGCGTCCATAGGCGGCTGGTCGTTCTGTAACGTGGAGCGAGGTAGCGGATGCAAGTGCGGAGGTAAGCGACTTTTATTGAGGGTAAATCCAGAATCAGGGTCACAACGGTCCAGGGTCAAATAGCCAACACGAACAGATCGAGTTTCTGACATGACAAACAGGTGGACAAGGCAAACACCAACACGACGAAAACAACGGGCAAACACAGGGCTTAAATACACAGGGGTAACGAGCGACAGGTGAAGACAATCAGGGGCGGAGTTACAAAACCAAAACACGAACACATGGACAGGACTGGGAGGGGCCAATCGTGACAGAGGCACTGTGTGACCTGCGTGCCAAGCAAACCAGGCCACAGGACTGCAAGATGGTGTGACATTGCAGGTTAGAAGAGGAAATGCTAAAAACGGTGTGCCAGGTGGAAGCAGGGTAACCACTCAGGTAACTGTGCTAGGCTAAAAGCTAATACTAGCCACCTGGCTGTACTATCTCTTCTCCTCTCCAAAGTCCACTCTCTTGACAAAAAACTGGACCACCGTAGACTACATCTGACTTCATTGCAAACTCTGAGACTGCTACATTTTTTATTTTAGGAAAATGTGGTTCAATGACAGCATTTCAGAAGCAGCAATTCAGCTGACAGGATGGTAGTACTGTCCAGTAATACCCATTTTTTTAAAACAATATAAGGCGTTGGCAGCAAGGCGCCCAGCCCATGCCACCTGAGGCCGGCAGAGGGCGACAGTGGCAAGGTGCTGGCAATTAAAACTAATTCGACGCACCTGGAAGCCCACGTATATAAAGGTGCTGGCAAACATCAACATTTGTCACACCTTTGTAGAGGGGGTGACTGGTACAGCTCTTAGTCAAAGAACAAAGAAAAAAGAACAGAAAAGGAAAAGTACAGAAATGGAAAATACCATAAAAGAACACAAAAGGAAAGGAAAGAAAAGAACAGAACAGAGAAAGATAAAGAAAGAAAAGAAATCCAAGCCTCAAAAGGTGCTTACTCTATGAGTAAACACATCGAGCAAAGCCCGCCAACTGCCATAGTCACGGTGGTGGCGTCTTTGTGTTTTTATTTTGTTGATTTTGCCTTTCTAAGTATCTTTTGTTTGAGCATGTTGTCCGTGATGTCTCTTTGGTTTGCCCTTACTTCCGCATCCCTTTCCACCTTCCTCAGGATTCCTTGATTGTTGTCACTCACTCACATGGTGCAGTGGAAGTGCCGCAGACCGTTGACCATAACAGCGAAGGTTTGAACCTTGTTCTGGGCGCTTCTTCGTTGGGTCATTGACCGTTATGACCCTGATTTTGAATTTGCCCACAAAAAATGTCACTTATCTTGGTGTATGCATCCACCTCCTCACTCCCTGGCATTACATAAAGACCATCCAACAGAGGAGGCAGTGAGTAAGTGACATACTTGGATGTGGCTGTTTCTATGCAGCCCGAGTTACCCGCACCCCAACACCGTCAAGCCAGTGAGAGCAAATCCCCTAGCACTGAGGGGAGAAGAGCTTCTCGTAGGTCCCATAGAAAGGTGAAGGACCATCCCGTCTTCGGTTTGGACAATGAGAGCTCAGGTAAGCACCTTGGGTCTGCCCATCTTGAGCAATGCTGCATGGAGGAGTGACCTGCAGCACAAGATGAGGGTAGATGGAAGGAACTTTCAGATAACCCTTACTACGGTAATTGGCTACAGTAATCTCATAGCTCGAGTGAGCCTTGGGAGCAGCCGAGAAGGTCGTGTGTCTGTGCGTTCCTCCAGGTTGGAGCAGCTGTCCCCAGCCTGAGTTTCTGATCCCGTGGCGGCACACTGCAGCAAGCCAGATCCCGTGGCCGTGTCCATTTCTGTGCCTTTATTGGTTTTGGTCCTGTTTCCCCTGTCTTTTGTGTGGTCTGATTTACATTCTTGTTTCTCTCGTCTTGTTGTACCTCCTGTCGTCCCTCATTCAGCATCATTTTGTGTTGTGACTCCTTGTCCTTCCTCCATGTTTTGTCCTCAGTCTGTTTTTGTTTCGTCTGTTAATGTGTCTGGTGCTGTGTCTTCTGTTCCCACTTCTGTGCCAATGCCCATGGTTCCTGTTGTTCCCTCTCCTGTCCTGCGTCTGTGCCTGTTGTTCCTGATTCTGTGCCTGTTGTTCCTGCTTCTTTGTCTGTGCCTGTTCCGTCCTCCGTTCCTTGTGTCTTGGCTCCTGTCCCTGTTTAGCCCTGTCCTTGGTGTCTGTATGGTTTTGTTCTATTTTGTTGTTTTATTTTTTTTGGTGTGCAGCTCCTCCCACTCCTCCATGTGTTCCTGTTGTGTTTACTTCCCAGTCCTGTCCATGTGCTTTTGTTTTGGTTTTCAGTCTTGCCGTCTTGTTTCATGACTCCACCCCTGATTGTCTCCACCTGTGTTTACACCTGTCCCTCATTTACCATCATGTATTTAAGCTGTGTTTGACTTTTGTTTTCACAGGTCTTTGTTTGGAATGTTTGTTTGATGTTTGTGCTGCTTGGATGTATCGTTTGCTGTTATTCTAGCCCCTGTTGTAATTTGTTCTGTGTTTAGTCTGCTTTGTAGTTGGTTATGTATGTACCCCGATCTGTTCGCATTGGCTTTCTAACCATGGACCGTTGTGACCCTGATTTTGGATTTGTCCACAATAAAAGTCATATGCATCTCATCAATGCATCATATGCGTCCGCCTCCTCGCTCCCCGGCATTACAGAGGGACAGTGAGTCACAGGTGGAAATACAAAAGTTTGGGCATACCTATTTTTTGCTTTTTTTAAAAAAAAGAACCAAATCCTTTGCTGAAACAATTTTTAAAAATAAAACATTTTAATTTGAATGTTACTGTACAGTTATTCTTTATTTGATTAACTTAAAAAAACAGTAACTAGTAATTGTCGCCTGTGCAAAAGTTTGGATAACTTTCAAGTTGTAAAGTCTCAGAATGTAAATTTATTAGGACTGGTTAGACAGGACAGAAGGAAGCTGATGACAATTCCAGAGGATAATAAATTTGCTCACGCTTCCAACTTTCTGCTAACACTCTAACCATGGGCTCCTCTAAGCAGCTGACTGAAGATCTGAAAATAAACCTAATTGAAAGCAGTAAAAAGGCTATAAAAAGACATCTTCCAACTGAAAATTTTTACTGTCCAAAAAGCCATTGGGAAATGACTGGAAGTCAAGGGAAGATCTGGACGGCAAAGAACTGATTTTTGTTGCCTAGAAAGGCAAAGTAAAACCCCCACATGATAGCAAATGACCTTTTGCCTCAATGATCAAGTGTTTCGAATTAAAAGAAGCAGCATTTGATGAAAAGAACTCCTTATCATCTGTAAAGTGGTGTGTGAATCTATTATGCTTGTGGCAGTAAATGCCACGGGAAACATTTAAACAGGAAGGATAAATTTCACTAAATATCATGACATTCTGGAAGTGAATGTGGCAATAAGTCAATCAGAATCAGAATTAGTATCAAGCTTTATTGGCTAGGTATGTTTACACATACACTATTTCCAAAAGTATTTGCTTGTCTGCCTTTACAAGCATATGAAATTGAGTGAGATTCCATTCTTAATCCATAGGGTTTAATATGATTTCGGCCCAACCTTTGCAGCTATAATAGCTTCAACTCTTCTGCGAAGGCTTTCCACAAGGGTTAGGAGTGTGTTTATGGGAATTTCTGACCATTCTTCCAGAAGTGCATTTGTGAGGTCAGACACTGATGTTGGACTAGAAGGCCTGGTTCGCAGTCTCTAATCTATCCCAAAGGTGTTCTATTGGTTTAAGGTCAGGACTCTGTGCAGGCCAGTCAAGTTCACACCAAACACACTCATCCATCTCTTTTTGGACCTTGCTTTGTGCTCTGGTGCACAGTCATGTAGTGGCCATCCTCTACAGGAAGGAGCTGTCCCCAAACTGTTCCCACAAAGTTGGGATCATGAAATTGTCCAAAATCTCTTGGTGCTGAAGCATTAAGAGTTTCTTTCACTGGAACTAAGGGGCCGAGCCCAACTCCTGAAAAACAACCCCACACCATAATCCCTCCTTCACCAAACTTTACACTTCGCACAATGCAGTCAGAGAAATACCATTCTCCTGGCAACCACCAAACCCAGACTCGCCCATCGAATTGCCAGACAGAGAAGCCTGATTCATCACTCCGGAGAACACATCTCCACTGCTCTAGAGTCCAGTGGTGGCACTTTACACCACTGCATTTGACGCTTTTCATTGTGCTTGGTGATGTAAAGCTTGGATGCAGCTGCTCGGCCATGGAAACCCATTCCATGAAGCTCTCTATGCTGATCTTGAGCTAATTTGAAGGCCACATGAAGTTTGGAGGTCTGTAGTGACTGACTCTGCAGAAAGTTGGCAACCTCTATGCACCTCAGTACCTGCTGACCCCACTGTCATTTTACTTGGATAACTACTTTGTGGCTCAGTCGCTCTCATTCCCAATCATTTTCACTTTGTTATAATACCACTGACAGTTGACTGTGGAATATTTAGTAGTGAGGAAATTTCACAAAAAGGACTTGTTGCACAGGTGCCGTCCTATCAAGATACCACACAGGAATTCACTGAGTTCCTGAGAGTGACCCATTCTTTCACTAATATTTGTAGAAACAGTCTGCAGGCCTACGTACCTTGTTTTATACCCCTGTGGAAGTGATTGGAACACCTGAATTCAATGATTTGGATGGATGAGTGAATACTTTGGAAATATAGTCTACAAAGAATTTGGTTTTGGTTACAGAAGCTCACAGTGCACAGAATCAGACAAAAATTTACATGTAGTGAATAAAATAAACACATTCCAACCATCATTCACTCACTCACACACACAGTCATACAACCTCAATTCCAGTGAAGTTGGGACGTTGTGTAAAACACAATACAATGATTTGCAAATCCTTTTCAACCTATATCCACTCTAATACACCACAAAGGCAAGATATTTAATGTTCAAATGGATAAACTTTGTTTTTTTGCAAATATTCACTCATTTTGATGCCTGCAGCACGTTCCAAAGAAGTTAGGGGCATGTTTACCACTGTGTTACATCACCTTTCCTTTTGACAACCCTCAATAAACGTTTGGGAACTGAGAACACTGTTGTTGAAGCTTTGTAGGTGGAATTCTTTTCCATTCTTGCTTGATGTACAATTTCAGTTGCTCAACAGTCCAGGCTCTCCATTGTCGTATTTTGCGCTTCATATTGTGCCACATGTTTTCAATGTGAGACAGGTCTGGACTGCAGGCAGGCCAGTCTAGTACCTGCACTCTTTTACTGCGAAACCACACAATGGTCACACATGCAGAATGTGGCTTGGCATTGTCTTGCTGAAATAAGCAGGGGTATCTCTGAAAAAGACGTTGCTTGGATGGCAGCATATGTTGCTCCAAAACCTGTATGTACCTTTCAGCATTAATGGAGCCTTCACAGATGTTACCCATGACATGGGCACTAACATAACCCATACCATCAGAGATGCTGGCTTTTGAACTGCGCTGATAACAATCCAGACAATCTTTTTCCTCTTTGGCACAGAGGACACGATGAAATCCCTAAATTCCTTGCAACTGTACATTGAGAAACATTGTTCTCAACAATATTGTTCACAAAGTGGTGAACCTCGCCCCATCCTTGCTTGTGAACGACTGAGCCTTTCAGGGATGCTCCTTTTATACCCAATCATGACACTTACCTGTTTCCAATTAACCTGTTCACCTGTGGAATGTTCCAAACAGGTGTTTTTTGAGCATTCCTCAACTTTCCCAGGCTTTTGTAGCCCCTGTCCCAACTTCTTTGGAACATGTTGCAGGCATCAAATTCAAAATGAATATTTGCAAAAAACTATAAAGTTTATCAATTTGAACATTAAATATCTTGTCTTTGTAGTGTCTTCAATTGAATATAGATAAAAAAGGATTTGCAAATCATCGTATTCTGTTTTTATTTATGTTTTACACAATGTCCCAACTTCATTGGAATTGGGGTTATACCTGTAGACCTTTGATTGTGCAAAGTATGAGTCTTAAGTTAGTGCAGCAGTAGTTAAAGGGTGTATAGTGGTTCCTGGTTCTAGAGTCATGCAGCTCTAGCAATGTGGGCAACATAAACCCAACTGTCTTCTCTGCAGACATGATGATGTGCTGTAGTCTCTGCAGGTCATGCATGGTGGCTGAACTACCCCACACTCTGATGGACATGGTGATGACAGACTCTATGATGGCTGTGTAGAACCGCACCATTAGCTCCGGGGCAGTTTGAACTTCCTCAGCTGATGCAGGAAGTAGATCTTCTGCTGGCATCTCTTGATGATGGAGCTGATGCTGTCCTACTTCAGGTCGTGGTGATTGTTGTGCCCAGGAACTTGCAGGACTCCATTGCCATACTGTACTGTCCAGGATGGTTGGAGGCAGGGTTGGAGGACACCCCCTGAAGTCAAACGCCATCTGAATTGTTTTCATTGTATTCAGCACCAGGTTATTGTGGCTGCTTCAAAGGACCACCTGATCAACCACCTATCTGTAAGCAGACTCATCACCATTTAAGATGAGACCAATGACTGTAGTGTCATTTGCAAACTTAAAAATTTTGAGACTGTGGAGGTACAGTCATTTGTGTACAGTGAGAAGAGCAAAGGGTAAAGAACATAACCCCGTGGTGCTATTGTACTGATGATCTGGGTGTCTAAAGTGAACTTTCCCAACCTCACTTGCTGTTCTCTGCCAGTGAGGAAGTTGGTGATCCACTGGCAGGTGGCGGTTGGACCAGTGTGTTGTGTCGTTGACCTGGGAAGGTTGTATTAATGGCTGAACTGGTCGAAGTCCAAGTTCTGGGGTCATTAAGCTGTTGGAGAATAAGATGGAGATGTCCACTGTGTCATCCACCTACCTGTTTGTCCGGTATGCAAACTGCAGGAGGTGTAGCAGAGGATCTGTGATATTTGTTCTTTACATTGGTGAGTACCAGTCTCCAAAAGGATTTCACGACTACAGAGGTCAAAGCAACGGGTCTGCAGTCATTCAATCCTGTGATGGTTGCTTTCTTGGGAACTTTCTTGGGTACAACACACAGCTTCAGTCATTTGTTGAAGATTGTTGTAAAAACAGCTGCAAGCTGGTTAATACAGGCCCTCAGAGGGTGATACACCATCTGGTCCTAGCGCTTTCCTCACTTTTTGTTTCCTGAATAGTCAAAGAGTCCTTTTGTAGCTGGTGATGGTCTGCAGGCACTTCTTGACAGTTCATGTCTCATTTGTAGACATCTTACTTCTCAGTTTGTTGAGAAGCTCTTTTTTGCAGCTCTGATTTATTTATTTTGATTGTACAGAGCCTGATCTCCACTCATATATGAAGTCTCTTTAGAGTAGTGCAACTGTTTCAGTCTGGCATTAAACCAGGGCTTGTTGTTGTTATATTTAGTCCTGGTGGGAACACTTCACAAACACTGATGTAGGATGTTAGTGTCCATATATTCATCCAAACTGCTTGTAGCATCCAAACATATTCCATTCTTATAATTTCAAGCAGTCCTGAAGCCTTTCTTTAGTCTTGTTGGTCCATTTCTTCACAGAGCTGACTACAGGTTTGGCACACTTCAGCTTCTGCCTATAGGTTGGAAGGAGGTGGATTAGCGAGTGATTGGACAGGCCCAAACCAGCAACAGAGTGATAGGCACCCTTTAACACAGTGTTGCAGTGATCTAAAATATTACTCTCCCTGGTGTGGCAGGTAACATATTCTCTAAATCTGTGTGTTTGAGCTCCATGCTGGTGATCTGATCTGTGATAGCATGCATGCTTGGATGACTGGGATGGAATACAGACTTCTGCAAGAATGACAAAGGAGAATTCTTATGGGCAGTAAAAAGGTTTACATTTTATAAGAAGTGATTCCAGGTTAGGACTGCATGTTTTCATTAACACTCTGACATCTGCACACCAGCCTTGGTTGATATAAAAGCAGATTCCACTGGCTTTTTTCTTGCCTGAGAAAGCCCTCTGCATGGCAGGTGATCACACTGCATGAGTACCTGATCATCATGCTGCATCCTCTGTGATAGTAGCAGTCGTCACTGCCCAGCAGCCAAAGGAGCAATCCCAGAATAATCCATTGCCCGGGAGGGGAGGTAATCACAGTAGCAGGAGCTATTAGACTGAACCAACAGACATAGAGAACAGGTGATCCACTAATCACGCTACTGTAGATTCTTTACTCCACAAACACAGGGTAGTACGGGGAGAGCTCCACAGCACAGAACTGTGTCACAGCAGACAGAGCACTGTGCACTACGGGATCGAGTCAATACAGAAAAATATCCAGTTGGTTACAAGTCCAATCCTGAAGTGTTCAGGTCAGAACAAATCCAGGGGAGCAATAGCAAAAAACACACAAATGACTTGTCCCACATACACCAATGAATGATCCAGAGGTAAAATCCAGTGCATACAATCCAGTAGAATGTTTTATGCAATTAGTTCAGACCAGCAACACCAAGCGAAGCTTAAGATAAACCAGTTTAAAATGACAAAGTTTAAAAAGTTACACTGGGGGAGAAGCGGCAGCCAAGCACGCCAGCGTATCTCTCATGACCCAAAAGCACAACATCTAGTAAGGAGGCAGCTACCATACACTGGGAGGTTGATGAAGACATTGAAATGGCACTAGAACAAATTCATGTACCACAATATTGTCCAGTTAACAAGATTTATGTCCCTGTCTAATACAACTTATTACATGGGCTCATTCCTCTCTGTCATCAGGTCACCCTGGTGAGACACGCACTCCAACAACTGCTAACTACCCAGTACTGGTGGGAGACCATTCGCCAGGACATACACAAATTTGTAGCATCATGCTCAGTGTGAGCTAAAAATAAGACTCCTAAAACATTACCTGCTGATAAACTGATGCCCTTTTTGGTCCCTGAACGTCCATGGTCACACATCGCTATCGACTTCATAACAGATTTACTACCATCCGATGGTTTCACTACCATACTCAATATCATAGACTGCTTCTCTAGAGGGGTTAAATTTATACCTTTCAAATCTCTCCCTACCACTTTTCAGACAGCAGAAGCTATGTACACACGTTGGTATTCCTGAGGACATATGTTCTGACAGGGGCTCACAGTTTACATCATGTGCCTGGTCAGGCTTCTTTGAACACACAGGTAGATAGATAGATAGATAGATAGATAGATAGATAGATAGATAGATAGATAGATTCAACTTTATTGTCATTACTCAGTACAAGTACATGGCAACGAAATGCAGTTAGCATCTACCAGAAGTGCAAATAGTACCAATAGTGCAAAAAGAGACTGTGCAAGACATAGACATAGACATAGTGCAACAAATTACAGTATATAGAATAAATTACTATTATAGATATGCAAAAAAAGATTCACTATAGGTGTGTAGATATATACATGAACATGTTGGAGATGTCCTCTGCGCACAGCGCTGGTGGTGAATGTCTTTGATGGCAGGGAGCTGCATGCCTGTGATGTGCTGAGCAGTCCTTATTACCCTCTGCAGGGATTTCCTCTCCGCCACAGTGGAACTACTGTACCACACGGTCACACAGTTGGTCAGTATGCTCTCGATGGTGCATCGGTAAAAATATGTGAGGATCTGAGGAGACAGACGGTCTTGTTTTAGTCTCCTCAGGAAGTAAAGACTGTGCCTTCTTGATGAGATGGGAGGTGTTGAAGGACCATGAAAGGTCTGCAGAGATGTGGATTCCCAGGAACCTAAAGCTGGAGACACATTCTACCTCTGCTCCGTTGATGTAAACAGGAGACCCTTGGTTTTCCGACAGCCCTTGGTTTCCACAATGAGTTCTTTGGTTTTGTCTGTGTTCAGGATGAGGTTGTTGGTGGTGCACCAGAAAGTCAGGTGCTGGATCTCCTCCCTGTAGGCCGAGTCATCGTTCCTGATGTGGCCAACCACAGTGGTGTTGTCTGCAAACTTGATGAAGATGTTACATGTGTGCAGAGGAACACAATCATGGGTGAACAGGGAGAAGAGCAGAGGGCTCAGCACACAGCCTTGCGGCACACCAGTGTTCAGAGTGATGGTGGTAGACATATGATTGCCCAATCTCACGGACTGGGGTTGGTCTGTCAGGAATTCCAAAACCCAGTTACACATGGGGGTGCTGATTCCCAGGTCGCTGAGCTTGATGACCAGCCTAGTTGGGATGACCATGTTAAAAGCAGAGCTGAGGTTGATGAACAGCATGCGGATGTAGGTGTTCCTTTCATCCAGATTGGTGAGGGCAGAGTGAAGAGCAGTGGAGATTGCATCCTCAGTCGACCTGTTTGCACGGTATGCAAACTGGTGGGAGTCCAGAGATGGTGGAAGCACTGTCTTTAGGTGGCTGAAGACCAGTTTCTCAAAGCACTTCATCACAATGGGGGTGAGTGTGACTGGGCGGAAGTCATTAGGACATGCAGCAGATGAGCACTTTGGCGATGGTGGATGTCTTCCAGCATGCAGGAACAGCAGCCTGGGCCAGTGATAGGTTGAAGATATCGGTGAAGACTTTGGCTAACTGTCCAGTGCACGCTCTGAGAACACGTCCAGGAATGCCATCTGGACCAGCAGCTTTGCGTGCATGCACCCTGCTCAGTACAGACTGCACATTATCTGAGGAAAGTGTGAGGGGGCTTTCATTGTGGGGAAGACCACTCCATGTGCTGTGTTGGTCATTCCTCTGGTCGAAACAAGCATAGAACTGATTAAGCTCATCTGGGAGAGAGACACTGCTGGCTGGGGGGGTCAGGGATGGAGGCCTATAGCCGGTGATTGCCTGAATGCCCTTCCACATGTGGCAGGGGTTAGAGTTGTGGAAGTTCTCTTCAACAGACAGTTTGTAGGTGTGTTTGGCTTTCCTAATCCCTTTTTTCAGGTTTGCCCTGGCTGAGCTGTAAGCCTCGGCATCACCAGATCTGAAAGCAGCATCACGTGCTTTCAGCAGTAGGCGAACCTCTGCATTCATCCAGGGTTTCTGATTAGGAAAGATTTTCAGTTGTTTGACAGAAGTGACATTATCTATACATGAGTTGATGTAACTCATGACTGCGGAAGTGTACGTGTCCAAATCTGTGTGTGATTCTGAGGTGGCTTGAGAGGAGAACACACTCCAGTCAGTGTTTTCAAACTGACGCTGTAGTGTAGAGATGGCCCCCTCTGGCTATACTTTAACAATCTTTGTTGATGTTTTCACACGTTTGATGAGTGGCACATACTTCGGGAGCAGGAACAATGAGAGGTGATCAGACTGCCCCAGTTGGGGGAGGGGTACAGCCTTGTATGCCTCTGCAATATTTGTGTAGACATGATCCAGGGTTTTGTCTCCTCTTGTTGGGTAGGAAACATTCTGGTGAAATTTTGGCAGTACAGATCTCAAGTTGGAATAATTGAAGTCCCCCACAACAATAAAAAGTCCGTCTGGATGCGCAGTTTGTTGTTTGCTGATCGCCAAACTCAGCTCCTCCATAGCTAGCTTAGCATTAGCATCAGGAGGGATGTAGGCAGCAGTAATAATAGCGGCTGAATGCTCTCTAGCTAAATAAAAGGGGCGACACTTTATGATCAGGTATTCTAAGTTAGAAGAGCACCGACGTTCAGTTACTGTGGAGTCTGTGCACCACAGTTTGTTTACATAGATGCACAGACCTCCCTCTCTGCTCTTACCGGAGTCCTCAGCGTCTCTGTCCGCTCTGAACATGCTGCGCCCATCCACCTCCACCGCGGTGTCGGAAATGTCGCCATTCAGCCACGATTCCATCACAATCATGATGTTACACTCCCTGATCCATCTCTGTGTAGTGGTCCATAGTCGCAGCTCGTCCATTTTGCCCGCTAGAGCCCGGACATGGGCAAGAAATAAGCTGGGAACCGCCGATCGGTGGGGACTTAGCCATAGCTTAGCACGTAGCCCCCCTCACTTCCCCCCCTTTTCTTTACATTCTGCGCCCCGGCGCCGGCTGCGCTCAGTTGGGGGAGCAGGCTGTGTTGCCCACGGTACTGCTGAGTGTAAACATCAGTCTGACTTCTGGCTATCGCTCACAGATTTAGGGTCAGTGTGAATGAGTAAATCAAGAATTGGGGAAATTTCTCAGATTGTATTGTCAAAACAACCCATGAGATTGGTCCATGTACCTCATCTGGGCAGAAATGGCTCAGAATTTTTTGGTTTGTTCTTCGACCGGTTTAATGCATTTTCAGTGTATTTTAGGATATCAGACATCACTGGCACCCTGGGCTGCTCAAGCTTCTGACATACCCACAGTTGATGAATGGATGTGACAGAGTGCGGAGGTATGGGAACAGAGTCATTGTCACATTGAAACGGCTCTGCAAATATATAAGGAACAAGCTGATCGACATTGTGGCGAGACCTCTTTCTATCAGCCTGGAGAACGGGTTTGGTTGTCGACCAGGGACTTCAGATGTCAGTCTAAAGGTCATCCGAGGACCAGGATGTCCACTTCCTACCCTGCCCGTGGCGAGACCCATTCCAGGATCCCTTCCACAGACAGCCATCCACCTACCAATGCTCTAGCTCACCTGAGTATTGTTTGGACTATATAGGACTATATATGTTTGTCTTCAAGTGCTTTGCCTTTGCGAAGTATTGTTGCAGTTCCTGTGCATTACCAAGCCTTGTATATGTGTACTGAATTTTTTATTCTGTTTTAGCCTTATCTTTTTGGACTCTCTTTGCTCTAATATGTACTGACCCTTCCCTGATTTGTACTTTGATTTTGGATTCTCCCTGCATTAAGCACTTTTTATTATATCCTGCTCTGCATGTGTCTGACCATTCACCCACCATTACAAGAATTTAGAATATCTCTGCACTGCTAAATGCCTTAACTGACCCGTTGATCACTCTTTTTCTCTCATTTTCAATGTAATATTTTGCACCTTTCTGGTTCCAGAAACCCCAAGGTAGACACCCTGTAGATCACACCCGAGCCAGAGCCCATTTTGCCATCCTCTGCACAGATAGCATCTGTACAGAAAGAATACAGAAAGACAGAAAGAATACAGATTGCACTCTCGAGAACAAATGAATAATAAATAGAACAGAGGTGGACTGGAACACTGGAACAGTGTAAAGTGTCCTATGAAATCAGTGCCAGTAAAGAGCAGTAGTGGAGCACTGGAACAGTGTAAAGTGCCCTATGAAATGAAATCAGTGCCAGTAAAGAGCAGTACTGGTGTTCAGTCGGTTCTACTGAGCACAGTGTTCTATAGAAAGTCCTTGTCAGTGTGTCTCTTTGGAAGTGTTCAGTTCCCGCACAGCTCTGGGGTAAAAGCTGTTTGTTCAGGATGGGATGGACCTAAAGCATTTACCAGAGGGCAGCAGGTCAAACAGATGATGTCCTGGGTGAAATGTGTCCTTCAGGATGTTGGCTGCCCTGGTGAGGCAGTGGGAGCTGAACAGGTCCTCCATGCAGGGTAGTGGGCAGCTAATGATCTTCTGGGCTGTTCTTATGACTCCCTGCACTGCTCTTCTCTCTGCCACTGAGCAACTGCTGTACCACGTTGAGATGCAGCATGACAGCACGTTCTCAATGGTGGAGTGGTAGTAGGACACCAGCAGCTTCTCCTGAAGGTTATTTTTTCTGAGAATTCTCAGGAAGTAGAGCCTCTGTTGCGCCTTCTTGACCACTGCCATGGTGTTGGTGGTCCAGGAAAGATCCTCAGAAACGTTTGTGCCCAGGAATCTGAAGGAAGCAACTCTTTCAACATAGTCCCCATTGATGTACAGTGGTGTGGGGACTGCCCCTTTCTGCCGGAAGTCTACAATGAGCTCTTTTGTTTTTGAGGAGTTCAGGGTGAAGTTATTTCCTGAACACCACTCAGCCAGGCCCTGGACTTCATCCCTGTAGGCAGTCTCATCTCCTCCGGAGATAAGTCCAGCGACTGTCTTTTCATCGGCAAACCTTACTATGGTGTTGGAGGAGTAGGTGGGGACACAGTCATAGGTGTACAGAGCATAGAGAAGCAGGCTAAGCACACACCACTAAGGTGCTTCGGTGCTTAGTTTGAGGGTGGAGTAATGATGAAGACCCAATCTTACAGACTGGGTGCGGTCAAGTCTGCGGAAAGTCTCTGATCCAGAAGCAGGTGGGTTGCGAAAGTCCCAAGTCTGTGAGTTTGGTAACCGGTTTGTGGGGGATGACTTTTAAAAGCTGAGTTGAAGTCTATGAAGAGCATCCTCACATAGCTCCCCTGGTGCTCCAGGTGTGTGAGTGCTACGTGGACAGCAGTGGTGATAATGTCTTCTGTGGATGTGTTTACTTTATTGGCAAACTGGTGCGGATCAAAGGTGGGTGGGAGGATGGCTCTGATGTGATGCAGAACCAGTCTCTCAAAAGATTTCATTATGACCGGTGTGAGTGTGACTGGATGATAGTCATTGAGGTCGCTGATGATAGTCTTTTTTGGTAGTGGGATGATGGTGGCAGACTTCAGACAAGGTGGGATGGTGGGATGATGGATTTGGACAGGGACAGGTTGAAGATTTTGTGAAGACCACAGAGAGCTTGTCTGCACATACCTTCAGCATCTTTCCTGTCACTCTGTCAGGACCAGCAGCTTTTCTGGGGTTCACTGCCCTGAACACACGTCTCACCTCATGTTCCTGCACAGTGAGGATGTGGTTGTGGGAGACTGGTGGAGGTCTTGTGTATGTCTCTGCTGCTTGGCCTCATAGCGAGCAAAGAAACAGTTAAGTTCCTCTGCCAGTGAGGTGTCACCTTTAACTGTTGTGCAGCTTCTGGTCTTGGGATTGGTGAGGTGCTGGATGACCTTTCACACCTGACGTGGGTCGTTGTTATTGAAGTGATCCTCAATTTTCTTCTTTTAGGTGGTCTTAGCCTCCTTGATGCCTCTCTTTAGGTTGGTTCTGGCCGCACTGTAAAGGGCTCTGTCGCCAGACCTAGGGTGGCATTCCGCTCATTGAGGAGAATTCGGACCTCCTTTGTCATCCAGTGATTTTGGTTCGGTTACACCCTGATGTTTTTGTCCGCTGTAACATTGTCCACACAGTTTTTGATGTAGCATAGCACAGCTGATGTGTATTCCTCCAGGTCCTGATCCTCAAAGACCTCCCAGTTGGTCCTTTCGAAGCAGTCCTGCAGCTGTGAGGAAGCTCCTTCAGGCCATGTTTTGATAGTCCTTGTGATGGGTTGAGATTTCCTTTTGAGAGGGGTGTATGCAGGAGTTAAAAATATGGAGCAGTGATCTGATTGACCCAGATGTGGTAATAATGTTCTTGATGTTTGTGTAGACCTTGTCTAATGTATTTCTCCCCCTGGTAGCACATTTTATGTGTTGTTGGAATTTGAGGAGAACCGTTTTTAAATCGGCATTATTGAAATTGCCAGCTATAATGTGTGCTGCTTCAAAATAGCTATTCTGTTGTGAGCTAATGACACTGAGCAGGTAGCCTAGCGCTATGCCAACGTTAACATCCGGTGGAATGTAAACAGTGGTTACCGTGACGATGTTAAACTCACGAGAGATATAAAAGGGCCTGCATTTAACCATCAAGTACTCCAAATCAGAAGAACAGTGTCTATCAATGATTTTGGCATTAGTGCACCAGCTGTTATGGACATAAATGCATAACCCTCCTCCCTTTGATTTACCGGAGTCTTTGTTTCTGTCCCAGCGAAATGCTGTGCAGCCTATTAGCTCAATGGCTACATCCGGGACAAGCGAATGCAGCCACGTCTCCGTAATGAACAAAATACAGCAGTCAGCGATTAATTTGTTGGTGGAAATCAGCAGGTTCTCTTCGTCCAGTTTGTTGGCGATGGCCCTTGCGTTGGTGAGGAAGGTCGTTGTTTCTTTAGCATAGCCGTTAGGCCAGACCAGGAGCCATGCTTTTGCTTCCACCGCCTGCTAGAGCCAACACCAAACCACAGAGCACCCAGTGTCCTGGCTATCACCAAGTGTCCTGGCTATCTTATTTAGTAAAAAGAAAATTTTAAATGATTTTAAGCAATACTTATGAGTTGTGATGTGTTCTTCTAAATAGGTTATGAAACATTCTCCTTGTGGCCATCACTGAACATGTTATGTAAGAACCAACTTTCAACCATAACAAAATAACCAGAGTGCCCAGAATACTTTAGTTTATAACAAGAGAGAAGTACTAATTTGAAAATAAATGCATATTTATCACAAACCTCAAACATTTGCTTACATGGTAACTGAATTCACTACTTTAGAGTTGCTCATATCTTGTTTTACCAGATGAGCTACAGGACTCCCTCTATTCCTAATCAGCCTTCCAAAGAAAACTATAACTACAACTTGAACTGAGGTTTTGAGAAAGACTTGTTGGTCAAATGACGGTTCTTCCAATGGAACTTATCAACATAGCTAAGCTGTGGAAAATGCACCCTCGTTTGGCTGATGCAGATGGATTGTGTGTGTTTATTAACCATTTAACATACTGCCTGTGAACCATGGGGTCGGGTGTTAGTTATGTTAAACCTAAAGCAGGGGAAACGCCAAAGGATTGGCTTGAACGTTGTAATTTGGGCTCACGTTGCAATCCTTATATCGATTGTTTGGCTGGGTGGACTGAGTGTACATGACTTAGGCAATATCCAAGAATTGGCTCATTTAAGAAGGGATGCTATATTTAACTCACTGGTTGATTCATGGGGGTTGTATAATGCCTTATAATGCCAATTTAGGATGAAGTTTTCCTTTTTAAATTCTTGTTTTGATCGCATTATACAAAATGTCCAAACTTTTCTGCATAGGATTTGTAAAAATTGAGCGCATAACTTTTTAGATTGAGGGGTTTAAAAAAAATTGTTGGGGGTTGTTGCAACAGCTCTAATCGTACCACTACAATTTCATCCTAAAAATGCAGTATTTCTAATGGTGGGTACAATGTGTTAAGAGGAAAAAAAACTGGGACAGCATGTGAAATTCTCATCAAAACAGAAAGTACTGATTCTTAAATCCTTTTGACCCATATTGAAACCAAAGCTGTGCAAAAACAAGATATGTGTGATAGATATCACCACACAGGAGCAAACCAGTGTCAACAGACGTTGCTCGTCACTGCATCCACTAAAATGTGCAGGGCTCTACACAGTGGAAGTCATTTGTTGACAGCACCCAGAAAAGCTGCTGCTTCTTTGGTCTCAAGCTCATCTGAAATTGATTGATGCACACTGTAAAAGTGCGTTGTTGTCTAATGAGTCAAACTTTCAGATTATAGAAATAATGCACATTGTGTTCTCTGAGCCAAAGAACTAAAGGGACATCCACATTGTTACCAGCACAAAGTTCAGTAGCCAGCATTTGAACTAGAACTAGGCTGACTGCCTCAGCAGATTAACAGGCTCCATTAATTAAGTTAAGCTTCAAATGTAAATATTTATTAGTATTTTTCAGACTATTGCGAAGTCTTCAGTTATTGTTACAAGTCAATCTTCAGTGTTAAACTGCAACATTCTAGGTAAATATTGCAATCCCCTTTTCTTACTTGGCGTCCTATTTTATCATTACAGAACAGTTGATTCTTCGATTATTATAATATATGTAATTCAGAATGAGACTATGGAGAAAATTCTGTCTTCAAATGCTTGTTTGTTTAACACTTGTTTAGTGTGTCTCACCTTACACTATGTTTAAGTGCTCTTGTGGCTACATCTACCAGAAACATCTGGATAATCATTTTTTTAAACTTGTTCTATAGAATAATGCTCATATGGGAAGCTAAGAAACAGTCAGACAACCAAATCCCAACCACCACTTTGATCTGCTAACCACAATATCTTCTTGCTTCAGGCTCACAAACAAAATCTCAAGCAGCAGAGCCCAGTAATGCACAGCATCTGCCTAGTGGCTGGAGGATGCAACTGCACACACCTACAGAGTTGACTTACCTGTACAGACTGAGTGGTGTGGTAGTTGAAGATGATCAAACATCACTAGTTACAAACTATACTAAATTATTTTTTTAAACATGGTACCTTGTTTAATCTCATTCCATCAAAAGTAAAGTTTCCAGTTACCAGGATTTGTTGACATAAAATGAGATAAAAACAATTTCACCGCAAGCTGTTTAAGAATTAAATACTTGTAAGCCAGACTAAGTAGCTTCAAAGAACCATCATCTCTGATAGGAAAGAGCTTTTTGAGTGAAATGCAAACCCATAAAGACTAATCACAAAAAATGTTTAGCGAGACAAAACAAAAACAAACTCAGATTAAAGTGGAGCACCTGTGGGCAAACACAAGGCTATATTAGTTACTAGCTACTTACAGCTTCAAAAAAATTCAGGAGTACCTGCTTAAAATGAGATTGCAAGATAGTTTTCTGGTTCTGCAGCTACGGCTATAGGTCACTCTGAATGACCCCCTGTTGTGCAGAAATGACTACCCATTGTATTGACAGTGCTGTGGTGATTTTAGTGTGCAGTTTACATTAAACTGTTTGAGTACTTCTGTTTGCAGAGTGCCTGAGACTGAAACCTACTGAAATACAACAAAAGCTCTTTTATGCTGCTTATGCCACACCTCAGACCACATCTACCAATAGCCCCTTCAGATATACATGTTGAATTGACAACGTGTGTAACTGACAGTGTAGCCTATTCTGTACTTGATCTCTTGCTTAATAGAAAGAAGCTGTCATCTCAAAATGTGAAAGTGAAGGACATACCTGTGATGAGTTGTGACCTCTGTGGTATCTGATTAAAAAGATGTCCACTGATGAAATGTGGTTGACCTGGTTGCTCAGCTGCAAAAAAAAAAAAAAAAGAAAGAAAGATTAACTGAGGACACCAATTATAAAATGAAGCTCATACAGCAAAATATTATTGTATTGATTCAGTTTTGTTTCACTGAGATATTAATGATAGCACCAACACTCATGAGTGCAAGGCAGTGTGAGGAGACAAGTGGCAAGTGAAGAGACACTTCCCTTACATCTAAAGACAATTTTAATCATTAATAATTATATTATTAAAACCTCAACTATTCTTAGCTACAAGACACCATTACAACAAACATAATTTAAGACAAAATTAAAATAGTAACACAAATCAGAGTTTAAAAGATTTTAATTAATAAATTAATTCAAATTAATAAAGACGTAATGGCCGATGTCATATGTCCACCAAAAGCACAGGTTCATGGTAGTACAGGTAAGTAATGATAATACTGAAATTTAAATTAAAAGTTTAATGACAACTCCACTATGGCAGCTATGAGAAAGTGTCGGAAACGTGTTTGCACATCTTTTCAAAGCCTTTTCAACACAAAACCTATAGTGACTAATGTAACTCTGTTGTTCGTCTATTCAGCACATATATTCTGACATCCTTATAGTCATAAAAGACTAATCTTTGGTTTCAGTGTTGATAGAATAGCTGACTGTTCACTACAAACTGCAATATGTTCATCTATAGAACATGAATGAATTAAAATCAGAAGTTGTTTTGTCCATGTCTTGTTGCAGGAAATAAAGCTAGCATGCTAAAGCTACAGAGACTGAAAGTTTTATATCATGTTGTTAGAGAGATCAAAACCTGCTTCAGTCAGTGTTATTCAGAGTTGGCCACTTCATTTATGATGATGTTTCTGGTTTGGTCAATTTAGTGGATTATGTCCTCTGCTGATCAGTGCTGCCTTGACCCCAGGCTTAATTTCATGAACAAGAGCATAATAGTAATTTTCTCGCTGTTAATTATGTGATTTAAGGTTGTCCAACTTTTCATATGTATTCTCATATTTTCTCTTTTATACATTCTCTGTATATTTGGTGGTCTAATGTTTAGGTGAACTGAAGTGAAACAACCAGAGAACAGATTGTAAACAGCAGTCTTAACGAGTCTGTAAAGAGGAGCTTGTGATGAGGATGGTGAACTGGAGGTACTAGTGGGAAATTCAGTGACTCTTCATGTTATATAGCACTGTAGCTTCAAAATAAATTAGAACACACATTCAACTCTTCGACCCACCCACGCTAAAACAAATACAGAAAATCATAATCATTGATCTTCAGCCAAGAACAGCAAGAAACATTAGTGGGACTCATGGTTTGATAGGCCAATACTGTATTTGTATGGATGAAAAAAGATGGAATCTTTTAATGCAACTATACTTTTACCTGTTCTATGCTCTTATGATGTTATTATAGTTTTGTAAAAGAACAAACGTGTGTAACTGATAGTTTGGCAAATGTATAATTGCTCCTCTGCAGAAAGTAATAAATCCCCCTTCTCAGTATACAGAAATTAAGGATTTATTAGTTCTTTGTCTGAGACCCCTCTGATGCTGAGGATCATCTGTTTAACAAGAGTTTAGCTGCAAAAAGAAATGAAATGTTAAACATGCACACCAATTATAACATAAACTCACATGAACCTGCACTCAAAAATAAATCTAAAACAGTCTGATCTTATTTGATCTCACTGCCTCATATCAGAATATAAAAGTAAAATGAAGGATTTACCAATAGCAGAGAGTAAACTGAAACCCGCCTGATGCTGTTGCTCTTGGATGTTTGACAGCGGATGAGCTAAAAAAAAAAAAAAAAAAAGGAACATTAAATAATACTACCAAAATAACATAAATTTGCATAAACCTGTGCAGATAAACATATTTGAAACAGTGTGATCTTGTTTGATCTCCTTGCCTCGTCTCCGAATATAAAAGTAAAATGAAGGATATTTACCTCTGTTGTGTTGTTGATCCTCCTGATGGAGAGAGTCGTCAGTTGTCGAAGGCATTTGACCCCGGGGCCCTGCAAAGAAAAACTGAACATTATCTGTATGCTAATTATAACATGAAATGAACCTGTGATAATAAATCTCAAATACTGAATGTGTTTAAGATCTGTTTCAACAAGAAATCTGTGACATCACCAACAATGCTCAGTGCTGGTAGGAGTGAGGACACAACAGTGGAAAGTGACAGGACGCTTCAGTGAAACCTAAACTATCTTTAGCTTCAGAAGACATCATTACAACAAACCGAGTCTGAGGAAAAAATGCAATATGTATGACACAGACCTCTAATGCTTACATAAATAAGCTACTGTAGAAATACTAAAGAAATCAGAAATTTTTTAAATGATTTTAAGCAATACATATGAGTTGTGATGTGTTCTTCTAAATAGGTTATGAAACATTCTCCTTGTGGTCATCACTGAACATGTTATGTAAGAACCAACTTTCAACCATAACAAAATAACCAGAGTGCCCAGAATACTCAGTTTATAACAAGAGAGAAGTACTAATTTGAAAATAAATGCATATTTATCAAAAAACCTCAAACATTTGCTTACATGGTAACTGAATTCAGTACTTTAGAGTTGCTCATATCTCGCTTTACCAGATGAGCTACAGGACTCCCTCTATTCCTAATCAGGCTTCCAAAGAAAACTATAACTACAACTTGAACTGAGGTTTTGAGAAAGACTTGCTGGTCAAATGACGGTTCTTCCAATGGAATTTATCAACATAGCTAAGCTGTGGAAAATGCACCCTCATTTGGCTGATGCAGACAGAACCTTATAATGGCAATTTAGGATGAAGTTTTCCTTTTTAAATTCTTGTTTTGATCGCATTATACAAAATGTCCAAACTTTTCTGCATAGGATTTGTAAAAATTGAGCGCATAACTTTTTAGATTGAGGGGTTTAAAAAAAATTGTTGGGGGTTGTTGCAACAGCTCTAATCGTACCACTACAATTTCATCCTAAAAATGCAGTATTTCTAATGGTGGGTACAATGTGTTAAGAGGAAAAAAAACTGGGACAGCATGTGAAATTCTCATCAAAACAGAAAGTACTGATTCTTAAATCCTTTTGACCCATATTGAAACCAAAGCTGTGCAAAAACAAGATATGTGTGATAGATATCACCACACAGGAGCAAACCAGTGTCAACAGACATTGCTCGTCACTGCATCCACTAAAATGTGCAGGGCTCTACACAGTGGAAGTCATTTGTTGACAGCACCCAGAAAAGCTGCTGCTTCTTTGGTCTCAAGCTCATCTGAAATTGATTGATGCACACTGTAAAAGTGCGTTGTTGTCTAATGAGTCAAACTTTCAGATTATAGAAATAATGCACATTGTGTTCTCTGGGCCAAAGAACTAAAGGGACATCCACATTGTTACCAGCACAAAGTTCAGTAGCCAGCATTTGAACTAGAACTAGGCTGACTGCCTCAGCAGATTAACAGGCTCCATTAATTAAGTTAAGCTTCAAATGTAAATATTTATTAGTATTTTTCAGACTATTGCGAAGTCTTCAGTTATTGTTACAAGTCAATCTTCAGTGTTAAACTGCAACATTCTAGGTAAATATTGCAATCCCCTTTTCTTACTTGGCGTCCTATTTTATCATTACAGAACAGTTGATTCTTCGATTATTATAATATATGTAATTCAGAATGAGACTATGGAGAAAATTCTGTCTTCAAATGCTTGTTTGTTTAACACTTGTTTAGTGTGTCTCACCTTACACTATGTTTAAGTGCTCTTGTGGCTACATCTACCAGAAACATCTGGATAATCATTTTTTTAAACTTGTTCTATAGAATAATGCTCATATGGGAAGCTAAGAAACAGTCAGACAACCAAATCCCAACCACCACTTTGATCTGCTAACCACAATATCTTCTTGCTTCAGGCTCACAAACAAAATCTCAAGCAGCAGAGCCCAGTAATGCACAGCATCTGCCTAGTGGCTGGAGGATGCAACTGCACACACCTACAGAGTTGACTTACCTGTACAGACTGAGTGGTGTGGTAGTTGAAGATGATCAAACATCACTAGTTACAAACTATACTAAATTATTTTTTTAAACATGGTACCTTGTTTAATCTCATTCCATCAAAAGTAAAGTTTCCAGTTACCAGGATTTGTTGACATAAAATGAGATAAAAACAATTTCACCGCAAGCTGTTTAAGAATTAAATACTTGTAAGCCAGACTAAGTAGCTTCAAAGAACCATCATCTCTGATAGGAAAGAGCTTTTTGAGTGAAATGCAAACCCATAAAGACTAATCACAAAAAATGTTTAGCGAGACAAAACAAAAACAAACTCAGATTAAAGTGGAGCACCTGTGGGCAAACACAAGGCTATATTAGTTACTAGCTACTTACAGCTTCAAAAAAATTCAGGAGTACCTGCTTAAAATGAGATTGCAAGATAGTTTTCTGGTTCTGCAGCTACGGCTATAGGTCACTCTGAATGACCCCCTGTTGTGCAGAAATGACTACCCATTGTATTGACAGTGCTGTGGTGATTTTAGTGTGCAGTTTACATTAAACTGTTTGAGTACTTCTGTTTGCAGAGTGCCTGAGACTGAAACCTACTGAAATACAACAAAAGCTCTTTTATGCTGCTTATGCCACACCTCAGACCACATCTACCAATAGCCCCTTCAGATATACATGTTGAATTGACAACGTGTGTAACTGACAGTGTAGCCTATTCTGTACTTGATCTCTTGCTTAATAGAAAGAAGCTGTCATCTCAAAATGTGAAAGTGAAGGACATACCTGTGATGAGTTGTGACCTCTGTGGTATCTGATTAAAAAGATGTCCACTGATGAAATGTGGTTGACCTGGTTGCTCAGCTGCAAAAAAAAAAAAAAAAAGAAAGAAAGATTAACTGAGGACACCAATTATAAAATGAAGCTCATACAGCAAAATATTATTGTATTGATTCAGTTTTGTTTCACTGAGATATTAATGATAGCACCAACACTCATGAGTGCAAGGCAGTGTGAGGAGACAAGTGGCAAGTGAAGAGACACTTCCCTTACATCTAAAGACAATTTTAATCATTAATAATTATATTATTAAAACCTCAACTATTCTTAGCTACAAGACACCATTACAACAAACATAATTTAAGACAAAATTAAAATAGTAACACAAATCAGAGTTTAAAAGATTTTAATTAATAAATTAATTCAAATTAATAAAGACGTAATGGCCGATGTCATATGTCCACCAAAAGCACAGGTTCATGGTAGTACAGGTAAGTAATGATAATACTGAAATTTAAATTAAAAGTTTAATGACAACTCCACTATGGCAGCTATGAGAAAGTGTCGGAAACGTGTTTGCACATCTTTTCAAAGCCTTTTCAACACAAAACCTATAGTGACTAATGTAACTCTGTTGTTCGTCTATTCAGCACATATATTCTGACATCCTTATAGTCATAAAAGACTAATCTTTGGTTTCAGTGTTGATAGAATAGCTGACTGTTCACTACAAACTGCAATATGTACATCTATAGAACATGAATGAATTAAAATCAGAAGTTGTTTTGTCCATGTCTTGTTGCAGGAAATAAAGCTAGCATGCTAAAGCTACAGAGACTGAAAGTTTTATATCATGTTGTTAGAGAGATCAAAACCTGCTTCAGTCAGTGTTATTCAGAGTTGGCCACTTCATTTATGATGATGTTTCTGGTTTGGTCAATTTAGTGGATTATGTCCTCTGCTGATCAGTGCTGCCTTGACCCCAGGCTTAATTTCATGAACAAGAGCATAATAGTAATTTTCTCGCTGTTAATTATGTGATTTAAGGTTGTCCAACTTTTCATATGTATTCTCATATTTTCTCTTTTATACATTCTCTGTATATTTGGTGGTCTAATGTTTAGGTGAACTGAAGTGAAACAACCAGAGAACAGATTGTAAACAGCAGTCTTAACGAGTCTGTAAAGAGGAGCTTGTGATGAGGATGGTGAACTGGAGGTACTAGTGGGAAATTCAGTGACTCTTCATGTTATATAGCACTGTAGCTTCAAAATAAATTAGAACACACATTCAACTCTTCGACCCACCCACGCTAAAACAAATACAGAAAATCATAATCATTGATCTTCAGCCAAGAACAGCAAGAAACATTAGTGGGACTCATGGTTTGATAGGCCAATACTGTATTTGTATGGATGAAAAAAGATGGAATCTTTTAATGCAACTATACTTTTACCTGTTCTGTGCTCTTATGATGTTATTATAGTTTTGTAAAAGAACAAACGTGTGTAACTGATAGTTTGGCAAATGTATAATTGCTCCTCTGCAGAAAGTAATAAATCCCCCTTCTCAGTATACAGAAATTAAGGATTTATTAGTTCTTTGTCTGAGACCCCTCTGATGCTGAGGATCATCTGTTTAACAAGAGTTTAGCTGCAAAAAGAAATGAAATGTTAAACATGCACACCAATTATAACATAAACTCACATGAACCTGCACTCAAAAATAAATCTAAAACAGTCTGATCTTATTTGATCTCACTGCCTCATATCAGAATATAAAAGTAAAATGAAGGATTTACCAATAGCAGAGAGTAAACTGAAACCCGCCTGATGCTGTTGCTCTTGGATGTTTGACAGCGGATGAGCTAAAAAAAAAAAAAAAAAAAAAGGAACATTAAATAATACTACCAAAATAACATAAATTTGCATAAACCTGTGCAGATAAACATATTTGAAACAGTGTGATCTTGTTTGATCTCCTTGCCTCGTCTCCGAATATAAAAGTAAAATGAAGGATATTTACCTCTGTTGTGTTGTTGATCCTCCTGATGGAGAGAGTCGTCAGTTGTCGAAGGCATTTGACCCCGGGGCCCTGCAAAGAAAAACTGAACATTATCTGTATGCTAATTATAACATGAAATGAACCTGTGATAATAAATCTCAAATACTGAATGTGTTTAAGATCTGTTTCAACAAGAAATCTGTGACATCACCAACAATGCTCAGTGCTGGTAGGAGTGAGGACACAACAGTGGAAAGTGACAGGACGCTTCAGTGAAACCTAAACTATCTTTAGCTTCAGAAGACATCATTACAACAAACCGAGTCTGAGGAAAAAATGCAATATGTATGACACAGACCTCTAATGCTTACATAAATAAGCTACTGTAGAAATACTAAAGAAATCAGAAATTTTTTAAATGATTTTAAGCAATACATATGAGTTGTGATGTGTTCTTCTAAATAGGTTATGAAACATTCTCCTTGTGGCCATCACTGAACATGTTATGTAAGAACCAACTTTCAACCATAACAAAATAACCAGAGTGCCCAGAATACTCAGTTTATAACAAGAGAGAAGTACTAATTTGAAAATAAATGCATATTTATCAAAAAACCTCAAACATTTGCTTACATGGTAACTGAATTCAGTACTTTAGAGTTGCTCATATCTCGCTTTACCAGATGAGCTACAGGACTCCCTCTATTCCTAATCAGGCTTCCAAAGAAAACTATAACTACAACTTGAACTGAGGTTTTGAGAAAGACTTGCTGGTCAAATGACGGTTCTTCCAATGGAATTTATCAACATAGCTAAGCTGTGGAAAATGCACCCTCATTTGGCTGATGCAGACAGAACCTTATAATGGCAATTTAGGATGAAGTTTTCCTTTTTAAATTCTTGTTTTGATCGCATTATAGAAAAGACTTTTTTTCTTCTGTCTTATTAGTCACACAGCATCTTATGGTTAATGTCTGAATGTATTACATAACCCTGTAAAGGCATAAGAGTTTCTCTTGACACAGGCAGGCTGGGATTCCGCCCCATGCAGCAAAGGGTTGTTTTGTGCGCACAGAGAGAAAGGAGAGGATCACTCCTTGTCCAAATTGGACTGGTTTACTGTTTTTTTTTTTCCGTTTTCATGCCTGGGTTAAGCTGAGTACATGCAGTGTTTGTGAACCTGAAGCCTCCCTCCTTCGAGTCATTCATTGTTGTCATTTTTGTCGTTTTTGTGCCGTGTGTGTTTTTGTTCTTGTCTGCGTTTTGTTTTGTGTGTGTTTATTAACCATTTAACATACTGCCTGTGAACCATGGGGTCGGGTGTTAGTTATGTTAAACCTAAAGCAGGGGAAACGCCAAAGGATTGGCTTGAACGTTGTAATTTGGGCTCACGTTGCAATCCTTATATCGATTGTTTGGCTGGGTGGACTGAGTGTACAGGACTTAGGCAATATCCAAGAATTGGCTCATTTAAGCAAGAGATGCTAGATTTAACTCACTGGTTGATTCATGGGGGTTATGGGAATCCAAACTGGGATTAGGATTATATGGAGAAATCATGGTTGGCTTGGGAAAAAGCAAAAAAGGTGTGGGATAAGTCGCATGGAATAGAACTTAGTAGGATGCCTAAAGCTTTGAAGCAGGGTAAACATCTCTGCTCCCTTCGTTCAGGTTGTAGCTAAAATGTGTCAGGTTAAACCACCGAATATGACAGATATTAAACATATTTGTGATAGTTTACCAGATCCTTCTAATGTTCATGCATTTGTAGATGCTTTGAAAGGTTTTACCAAGTATGCACAGCTCACGGGCCCTGATTTTAGAACCACCCTCACACGTTGCTTGAAACATAGACTTCCAGAGGAAGAGTTAATTCAGGGCATAGCCTCACTTTCTGCTGATAATGATGCGCTCCCAAGCTCAAATGCTGATGGTGCTCAAGTTTGTTACTGGAGCGTTTCAGAAAATGTTGATCGGTTTTCCACAGAGCTCTGAAATTTCCTCCTTGGCCTGAATGCCTCTAATCGTGATTTAACTGTGGCTACTGCTTGTAAGCAGCTCCCAGGGGAATCATGCTCTGCTTTTCTTTACCGCTTTACTAAGGCATGGACTGAACAAGCAGGATTAGGTCAAACCACAGATGCCGAAAAAAACCTGTTTGTGTCCACATGTTTACAGAACATGTGTCAGGAGCATGGACAAACCATTAGATGTAATACTGAAAATCTGCTCAAAAAAAAAACCCCATCTGATCTGGCAAAAAGGGTGCGAGAGCTTGAGTCAGTTGGAGCTCTGCCTGCCTTATTTGAACCAGTGCCCAGTATGTATAATGGACCCCACTACCTCTCTTCAAAGGCAAATCTGGAGTGTCACTATTGCCAAAAAAAGGGTCACTTTGCATGTGAATGTCATAAGAAACGTAGAGATGCAGCTAAGAAAAAGGGGAATAAAGGAGAAGGGCAGGAACAAAACAATGGGGGCGGAGTCCAACATCCTCTTCCACCTCCACCTCCTCAGTGGCAGTGGCAGCCTGCCCCCACCCTCGCTATGGTCCCCTCTGCACAAGCATTGGGAGGCCAACAGAATGAGACCCCTACGGACAAGGGTATTTAATTTAGTATATTTAGTATAATTTAGTGGCCTTAGTGCTGTGCTAGCTTATGACTTCAGATCAATTCCTAATCTAGATCTAATCATTGATAATCACACTTACACCTTCCTGGTGGACTCCACCTACTCTTCTTTCAGTTCGCTCTCTTACAGTGGTCCTGTGACTGGTGCGTCCGTTAAATCTGTGGGTATTACTGGGGTCCCTATTGAGTGCCCCCGCACTCCTGTCAAAAGTCCTGATGACTCGGGCATTTTTTTAAATGCATTGCTTTGTTGTTATTAACTCAAATAACAAATCCTAGATCTGAATGAATGAATGAAATATTCTCATTGAATTCTTTGTTCTGTACAAAGTTGAATGTGCTGACTACAAAATCAGACAAAAATCATCAATGGAAATTTATTAACCAATGGAGGCCTGGATTTGGAGTCACACACAAAATTAAAGTGGAAAAACACACTACAGGCTGATCCAACTTTGATGTAATGTCCTTAAAACAAGTCAAAATGAGGCTCAGTGATCTGTGTGTCCTCCACATGCCTGTATGACCTCCCTACAACGCCTGGGCATGCTCCTGATGAGGTGGCGGATGTTCTCCTGAGGGCTCTCCTCCCAGACCTGGACTAAAGCATCTGCCAACTCCTGGACAGTCTGTGGTGCAATGTGACATTGGTGGATAGAGCGAGACATGATGTTCCAGATGTGCTCAATCGGATTCAAGTCTGGGGAACAGGTGGGCCGGTCCATAGCTTCAATGCCTTCGTCTTGCAGGAACTGCTGACACACTCCAGCTACATGAGGTCTAGCATTGTCCTGCATTAGGAGGAACCCAGGGCCATCCGCACCAGCATATGGTCTCACAAGGGGTCTGAGGATCTCATCTCGGTACCTAATGGCAGTCAGGCTACCTCTGGCGAGCACATGGAGGGCTGAGCGGCCCTCCAAAGAAATGCCACCCCACACCATTACTGACCCACTGCCAAACCGATCATGCTGAAGGATGTTGCAGGCAGCAGATCGCTCTCCACGGCATCTCCAGACTCTGTCACATCTGTCACATGTGCTCAGTGTGAACCTGCTTTCATCTGTAAAGAGCACAGGGTGCCAGTGGCGAATTTGCCAATCCTGGTGTTCTCTGGCAAATGCCAAGTGTCCTGCACAGTGTTGGGCTGTGAGCACATCCCCCATCTGTGGACGTCGGGCCCTCATACCATCCTCATGGAGTCGGTTTCTAACCGTTTGTGCAGACACATGCACATTTGTGGCCTGCTGGACATCATTTTGCAGGGCTCTGGCAGTGCTCCTCCTGTTCCTCCTTGCACAAAGGCGGAGGTAGCGGTCCTGCTGCTGGGTTATTGCCCTCCTTCAGCCTCCTCCACGTCTCCTGGTGTACTGGCCTGTCTCTTGGTAGCGCCTCCAGCCTCTGGACACTACGCTGACAGACACAGCAAACCTTCTTGCCACAGCTCACATTGATGTGCCATCCTGGATGTGCTGCATGACCTGAGACACTTGTGTGGGTTGTAGAGTCCGTCTCATGCTACCACGAGTGTGGTACCACCTTTTTCTTTCATTTCTTCCTTTTTCAGCCCTCCATTATCAGCATGTGCCCATTTGCTTGAGCTGTCTGAGCACTTACCCATAAAGCAAAATGCTAACACTTTACTCAAACATAACTTTGACACAACCAAGCCATAAAGACATCATGTCATACAACAGGCTCATGTTTGTACAGGTAAAAGTTAAGGCAAATATCATATTCTTCTGTCAGTTTATATTTAAAGGTATAAAAAAGTCATGTTACTATAATCAACTATTTATTCCATTATAGCTGTTGGGTTTGAAAATGTTAATCCGTGCCATATTCATTTTTTTTCACCACAGTTAATTACCATTTATTACTGTAATACTGTAACTGGTGAACATTTTAATAATACTCCATATAACAGATATTACTCATTCATAAAATATTTTCTCTAATTATGTTTTTAAATGCACCATATGAGCCTGTCTTTTAATTCTTTCAGTCATCTTCACATATTAGTATTATGCTATGGGCATAATACTAATAGTTTTGAGTTATAAATATTATAAATAATAATAATAATAATAATAATAATACATATATAGCCAAAAGTATGTGGACAAAAGTCATATGTCTACTGCTGCTGATTTCTCTGGACTCAAGCTAATCTGAAATTAATTAATGCACAATGGAAACGTTCATTGACATCTGTTAAGTCAACCTTTCAGATTATATTATTAAGCACATCCATGCTTATTTTAACATGACAACAGCAAACCAGCTTCTGCATACGTTACAGCAACTTGGCTATGTAATGAGAGTATGGGTGCTAGACTGGTCTACATGCAGTCTAGAATTGTCTGTGTAAAATATAACAATGAAGGACCTGAACAGTTGCACAACTGAAAACTTGCATAACAAAATAATGGCAAAAACCAAAACCAATTGGTGTCTTCAGGCCCCAAATAACTATTAGGTGTTGTTAAAAGGAAAGGTGATGTAACAGTGGTAATATGCTTCTGTCTCAAATTTATTTAAATGTCTTGTAGGCTTCAAATTTGGAATGATCATATATTTACAGGAAACAATTAGGTTAATAACATAAAATGTAAAATATGTTTTTATGCTGAGTTTAGTTTAGTACACATCAAATAGAATTTACTAATTACTCTTTCTGTTTTTATCAGAATTTCAAGTACTGTCCCAATTTTTTGGACCTATATGTAGACAGATGTGTAATAGGAGCATATAGATTAATAATATCATTAATGCCCAGCCAAGTACAGGAAAAATCATTAGTAAACCTTAAATTCATGTACTAGTGAGAAAGCCCAATGTTATACTAAGCGATGAAATTTTTAATGCAACAATGTTTTCTTCAACTGTGCTAATGTTAACGCAAATCATCTCAGCAGATAAAAGTTATGTTAGTGTTAAGTAAGTTAAATTTACCAGTGGTAGGTTGTGAGGCCACCGGAGAGTCTTTAGTGCCTGACGCTGCTTGCCCCAAATTTGCACCTGCAAAGAAACATTTAACATTTAATTTGCACACATTTAATTATCACGATCAGTTATTAAAGTAATAAAAGCTACCAAGAGCAGTCTATGCAACATAAATTAATCTGAGTCTGAGGGTTATAAGAAAACAAATTTGGTGAAAATGGATTGAGTAATAAGGAAGTTGTGGCTGATTTAATTCTAAGACTCTTCATCTCTCAATACAAGTGAATTTGTTCACAAGCAGATCTTGACCGCTCCAACATGGCGGACGTGCAGACGCCTCAGACAGAGAACAAGAGACAATGTAGCATCTAAGTTCTAAACGAGTTTCCCTGTTTGTCATTAGCATCCATAAACTGTGTATAAACCTCAGTAATGTGAAAAAAATGAAAGACTTCTTTGTGTTTCTTGTTCCTCCGATTTAAAGTGCACTTTTGACATTATTAGGCATATCCCTGACCACAACCCTGGTTTTATGTCTTTTGGACTCTCTTTCTTTGATATGCCTCAATGTATTGGTCTCTGTTGACCTTGTTTTGTTCATTATATTATTTCTTTGACAATAAACCTGTACTTGATTCCTACATCAGTTCTTAATTCAGAAAAGCTGAAAGTGATTATGTTGCTGTTTCATGATACTAAACCCTACCTATGATATTGTTTCAAATATTTAGACGTGATCCACAGAGAGCGTGACACTGGAACAAAATGTACAACACTGATGCATAAATTTATTTGGAACCAAGGCAGAGAGTCAGGGCTTCCAGGCAGTGTGGCCTTCGTTCACCATGGTTGAAGACCATGAAAATCCTGGAGGTGCGGCGGGGGGTGTGCAGTCAGTACAGCTTAGAATAGAACATTTCAGTAGGTTCTGGTTCAGTTATGTTCTGTGACTAAAGGTACTGGGATGTACCCCTGAGGCTAACACCACAGTGACAAGAGGGGTCCTGCCCCAGTGACAGTGTCATACCTTTTTTCCTGAGAGTGTAACATCAAAAGAAGCATGGTTCTAAAATGACAAGCAATTCGGAAACATAATAATAATAATAATAATAATAATAGTAATAATAATAATTATGACACGTCAAATCTGTAAATTTGATCTGGTCGTATTACTTGGAGATAGACATTTTGAGTTTTGTCTCTCTACTGCAAGTCGGATTTATGTCTTTTTTTCAACATACAATGAACACAAATAAATAGTGCCTCATGACTGTAAACTGATGGACATTTGTCTAAACTTAGGCTTGAAAAGAGCCTATATCTTACAGAAAGAGCACACTGACATTAAAAAAAAAAATTTCAATACAGTTAAAAGGTTTTAAAAGAGAACGATGGAATATGCTGGGAAGTCATAACTACAGAAGTATAGTAGGCTTGTAAAGGACCACTTTCTTTTTACTATATGCATTTTATATGTCTCATATGCCACAACAGCAATTTATTCAAGTGAATAGTGTTCACAGGTGCAGAACTGCATTTGAATAATTCTTTCACACTATGATTGCTACATTATAATAAACGAATTTTAAGAATTCCACCGACTTTTCGGTAAAAAAAAAAAAAATCTTGATGTGTTGATGAATTATTCTACCAGCCTCTGCAGTCGCAGAACATGCATTTTCAACACGTTCACTTTGGCCCACGTCAAGTTGGCGTCGCCAGAAAATACATTGCTTGATTTTTACTTTCACTTTGAGCTACAAGAACGTTCATTCTCTTTTTCAATCTCACTCTTCATATTTTCTAAGACTCTTAATGATACACCAGCACAGGCTACATAATAAAAACAAAAACTTGTTGAACTTGTGAAAACACAATGTAGACTTCTCATTATTAAACCTCTCATAGCTGTTGAGTATCATATTTAATAGTGGATAAACGCTCATTTATAATATTTGGTAAAACAAACTCAACCTACCCATGGAATTGTTAAACATGGCCGTCTGTAATCGCTGATTTATTTCTTCTTCATTTCTCCGCTGCTTTGTCGAGGCTCTGCAGGAAGTGAACTGAATCGAAAGTTAAGCGGTGGATCTTCTAACTTCCTAAATGGGAGGAGGTTATATCGGAAGTAGACTAACATTGAATTCACGCAGCTTTACACAGATTTCCGCATTTCTGTGCAGATTTCCAGACCGCTCCCAGAAAAATGCAGCGTAGGTTCATACCTTCTGATGTGACCCTCTCTATTTGATTGCAGCGGTCATATCTTTACTACGTTTGTACTTATCATGTCTGCTGCTAAAACTTAGTTCCTAAGCCAAACGCCCCCCCCCCCCACCCCGCGCCCTTTATTTCTACGTGAGGAAATCCCAGTAAGCACAGCTAATTCTAAATTAAATATATGTTTAATATAGATTTTGCAGCTAGTAGCGTCGTAACTTACGATGAAGTTCAACTTAACCCTTTTTTTTTTTAACAAAAAAGAGTTATGATTTATGCATGATTTATATATAATTTATATTTATAGTATTCTATTTTTAAATTAGAATATTTACATAAATAGCCAGGAGCATGAACAGTTATTAATATGCGACAGAATCGATTATTTTATATATCATATTTTTTCTATTATAAAACATACTTTTAAAATAACTCATAATAAATATTCAAATCGGAAAACATTTTTAATGAGAATTTTTTGCATTTGTGTTTGTCTATGCACTGTTGGACTAATACATGTATTTAAAAATGGCTTTTTTTTGAGTCAGTAATAAGTACAGGCCAAAATGTGGTGAGTGTGTTCTGCTGTTCTATAGGAGGTACCTTTACATTCTCAGTTAATAATAATAATACATTTTATTTCATGGCACCTTTCAAAAACCCAAGGTCACCTTACAAAACAGGAAAAAGCAACAACAATAATAAATGTGAATCAACAATCATTTGAATACGTCAAAATAAAACAACACTAAAAGAGTCACGGTAAAACAACAAACCAGTTTAAAGAGAATATGCTTGCTTAAACAGGTATGTTTTCAATAGAGATTTAAAAGAGAGAAGAGAGTCTGCATTCCTAATAACTGGGGGGAGGGAATTCCATAGCTGAGGGGCACAGCGACTAAAGGCTCTGTTGCCCATAGTAACAAGGCGGGCAGAAGGAACAAAAAGATGAGTGGAGGATGAGGATCTGAGGGAACGGGACGGAGTAGAGATGTGTAACAGTTCAGACAGGTAAGGAGGAGCAAGTTTATGAAAGGATTTGAATGTGAGAGTTAAAATTTTAAAATTAATTCTAGCTTCAATGGGTAACCAGTGGAGCTGTTGCAGAACCGGGGTGATGTGTTTTCTGGGTGGAGTACGAGTAATGACCCGGGCAGCAGAGTTCTGGAGAAGTTTCAGTTTATGGAGAGTCTTATGCGGAAGACCAAACAGAAGAGAGTTGCAGTAATCTAACTTGGATGTGATAAGGCTATGGACAAGGACAGCAGCAGCATGAGGAGTAAGAAAGGGACGAAGTCGGTTAATGTTACGCAAGTGAAAGTAGGCAGAACGGGTGATAGAATTAATATGAGATGAAAAAGAAAGCGTACTATCAAGTATGACACCCAGACTCTTTACCTGAGGGGAAGGATATACATGAGAATTATCAATAATAATGGGAAAATTCGGAGATTTGGTTAAAGTGGAAGGAGTGTCAACAAGTAAAACTTCTGTTTTCTTACTATTGAGTTTAAGAAAATTAAAGGAAAACCATGACTGAATTTCCATCAGACCGTCCGAAATGGAGGAAGGAGGTAGAAATGAAGTAGGTTTAGAGGAAATGTAGAGCTGGGTGTCATCAGCATAACAACGAAAATTGATATTATATTTGCGAAATATGTAGCCAAGGGGGAGCAAATAAATAATAAATCAAAGGGGCCCTAGTACGGAACCCTGGGGCACACCAGCAGCAACAGGGAACAAACTAGAGGAATGAGATTTAAACTGAAGAAACTGAGTGCGGCCAGAAAGATATGAACTAAACCATGCAAGCGGAGTTTGACTAATACCGATGGATGCTAATCTGTTCAGAAGGATATCATGAGAAATAGTATCAAATGCTGGGCTGAGATCAAGAAGGATGAGAATAGTGAGAAAACCAGAGTCAGCTGCCATCAAAAGGTCATTGGTGATCCTTAACAAAGCTGTTTCAGTACTGTGGTGGGGGTGGAAACCAGATTGGAATTGTTCATAGAGATTATGTGTACTGAGGTATGAGTGGAGCTGGGAAGCAACGACTTTCTCCAGAATTTTTGCAAGAAAAGGAAGATTAGATATTGGGCGAAGATTATCGAAGTTGTTAGGATCTAATCCAGGCTTTTTTAGAATTGGAGTGACGGAAGCTGTTTTCAAAGATAACGGAACAGTTCCATTATTAAGGGAAGAGCAAATGATAGTGGTAATGAGAGGAGCCAAGGTAGGTAGACAAGCTTTAACCAACTTTGTGGGAAGAGGGTCAAGCTGGCAGGTGCATGAGTTCGATTTATGAATAATATTTATTACATCAGATAAAGACGGAAGAGTGAAAGTTGAAAAGGAATAACAGACGGACAACGAGGAGAACAGGGAATCAGCTTCAGTATAGAGAGCTCTTACAGAGCTAAGTTGTTGGTGGATATTAGAGATTTTATCAGAAAAGAAAGAATTGCAAAAATCAGGAGAGTGCATGTGAGAGGGAAATGGGTCAGGAGGCTTAGTTAAACTGGCAAACAGAGAAAACAGAGACTTGGAGTAACCTTCATTGGAGCTAACTAAACCAGAATAATATGCAGATTTTGCTGAGACAATACAGTCCTTATAATATAAAATATGGTTGTCATACATTTCTCTATGTATTGTAAGTCCAGTTTTTCTAAACAGACGTTCCAGTTGGCGTCCTTTGGCTTTGAGAAGCCGCAGGTTAGAAGTAAACCATGGAGCTGAGCGAGCAAATGAAACAGATCTGTGTTTGAGTGGAGCAAATGCATTTAGAAGGTTTTGAAGATTGACATTATAGTGGGACATGAGTTCATCAAGAGTTGACAGACTGTGAACAAACGGAAGGTCAGATATAGCAGAAGAGAAAATGACAGGATCAATATCATTAATTTTCCTAAATGTAATGACACGAGGTACACAGATTTTCAAGGCTATTATATTAACATTAAAAGAAATGAGCTTATGATCAGAAAGGGAAAACAGATCGGCTTTACAGTGAGTAGGGGTGACACCAGAACAACAAACCAAATCCAGAATGTGACCTTTAGAATGTGTCGGAAAATTGATGTATTGTTGCAAACCAAAACTATCCAAACAGGAGGTGAAGTCTCTGGAGAGAAGGTTATTGCCATTGTCCATGTGGATATTAAAATCACCAACAATAATCATATTGGGAGAGAGAACAGAGAGATGCGTGAGAAGAGCAGCAAAGTCATATAAGAAATCCTTGTTAGGTTTAGGTGGTCGATAAACAGTACATAAAATAGTAGGAGCAGATCCAGGGAGATGTACTGCAGTGTATTCAAATGAGTGGAAGAGCGGAGCAGAGACAGGGAGGACTTTCCAGTGCTTTCGGTGAATTATCGCGAGACCTCCGCCACTACCCGTATTGCGGGGCTGACAAATGTAAACAAACTCGGATGGAGTTGACTCGTTAAGAGAAACAAAGTCGTTGGGATGTTGCCAGGTTTCAGTCAAACAAAGAAAGTCCAACTTACAGTCGCGAAGGACATCCTGGATGAGATGACCCTTACCAGTAAGAGAGCGGACGTTTAGAAGACCGAAGTTCACGTTGGAACTGCGGTGCTTGATGGAAGAGTTAGCCGACCTTGCCAGGTGGGCTAATACATCGCGGTTGACACCCCGGTCAGTATTGCGGGGAGGACGACGAGTTCTAGACCAGAAGGATTGTATAGAGTCACTGTCACTGGTAGTGAAGTTTAGCCGTGATCCACGGTGAATGTATTTGCGACGGGGATTGAAAACGATGTCCGGATGGAGGTGAAGCGCCACAGGTGGAGGGCCAGCCGGGTGGACGCGGAGTCGAAGAAGCTCTGCAGCAGTGTACTGAAGGAGGGCCATCACCGGGTGATAAACAACGGATAAAACAGCCCAGGTGAGCACCAACCAGACACACACTCTGTGGATCCACATCGTAATCCCGCCGACGTCAACAGTACAAAAACTACACAAACTTAGAAAGTCACAGCAAATAGCAACCGGTGAGCAGCGGCAGCCAGACACGCCAGCGTTCACTCAACCGGAAGATTGAAAGTCATTGGAAGTTAAAGTCATTACACAGTGGAATATCCCAAAATGTACAGATTTTTGACCCTATTGTCGAGAGATTTTGAGTTTAATCCCCAGCGATGCTTGGCCTGGGCTTCTAGCTATTTTTCAACCTGCAACAAAGCATCCATCCATCCATCCATTTTGTATATGTATTTTGTATTGTTGGTTGTGTTTCGATCAGAGCCTCACGAGTGATCTTCTGAGAATATGAGTGAATTATTTACTATTGCCATCATCTTCTTTATGAGCCTATGCATGTGATGTCAATCGAACATGGCTCGAAAACTCCTGCATAATCCATAAATTATTGATTCAGCCTTTGCAGGGCAACTTGCAGCATATTTTATCTTACCATATTTTAATGTGCTCTCTTTTTTTCTCCAGACAAACAGCTTCTTTCAACTTTAACAAAAAATCTTAATGCTGCTTAAAAACCCAAATCAGTGTTTACAGTGAATATAGAAATCACACGAAAACCACCCCACCTGAGCCCCATGCTATGCAATGAAAAAAAGGTTTTCCCAATATTTTTTCAGCCCCAGTGGGCTACAGAACTCTATCAGAGTTTATCTGCACAGAAAATTACCAGTACAAGTTGGGTTGTTTTAGTAATCTTTTAAATTTAAGCTGTCAGTGCATATACTGCAGAAGTACAGTTACTTTAGATGTATGAAAAAAATCACATGAGAAGCAGACCATTCTCAGGACAGCAGTGACACTGACATAGTTGTGTTATGTTCTTGGGAGCTGTACTGGTAAAGGTACAGTGGAGTGCCTGGGGTTTTACTATATATGTTCCTACTGTATTTCATATCATCGCTGCATGTCAGAATAACACAATGTATCTCAACCTTTGGCTTTTTTTCTACATAATGTGAAAAAACAGCTGCCTTTAACATTCTCTCAAAAATTCATCAACAGAACATGAATAGAAAGTGTCCCAAAAACACTTTTTACATCAACGTGCATCAAAAGTTAAGATTTTGTTTTGCTTCTCTTGTAAAGTTGCAATTTTACATATACACTGAAATACAAATTAAAATCAGTAATTAATACACCTACACATACAATTTTTAGTATTCAATTTACTTGAAAATGTCAGTTGTCTCAGTGCATTCCAACCCGGTCTCACTCCCTATGCGTATGAAATCGTACGCAAAACTAAACACTGGGATGCGTACTCATGCGTACGCAGAGAGCTGCGTACAAATGTTACGCCGCTATCAAATACATGTAAATACCCTAGGCTATATTTAGGTGTCCAAACTGATCGTAGTATCTACTCTGTACAGTATATTAACGCAAACGCTAAAAAAAGATGAGACATTTGACGTTTTACGAGTTGAGAGAGAGAGAGACATAGAGAGAGATGCACTTACTGAGCGAATGCCCAGAATACAGTGGGATTCGGTCAGAATTCTTCACTAAAAAGACCAACATAATCGCTTTATTAAAACCCTTCCTGAGCAATGATGTCTGAGGTAAATATAAGCGTGCTATACACTGGAGCACAGTATGTTCAGGCCTGCCACAGAGTAAGGGACGGAGATACACACCAATGAGCACACACGTTATTATTAATTAATAATAATAATGGTATTAATATTAGTAATTAATATATTATTAATAATTCTGTTATTAATTAATAAACTATGAGAGTTTAATAGTTTCATAGTTTAGGGTTTGTTCGGTTTGTTTTTGGCTACTTTTTTCTGATGTGTGGAGACAAACGTAATTTTCACCTAAACGTATTCCTTCTTTTATTCTCTGTTTCTGGTTCTTCTCAGGTTCTGATATGCCTAAATGAACTGATTAGTATCCAAGCTCAAATAATGATGGATTTTACATCTTCAGAAGTGATGTGCGAGGTTGCCAATTTAACAAAGGAATTTACTTTTAGTCATTCTTGTTCGTTTTAGTTAACCTCACTTGTAACAGGAATTCATTCATAATAGACCACGTATGGAAACATCCCAATATATGTATGTATTTAGTTAACAAGAATGTGCTCAGACAAAGACTCTTACTGTGAAGTTCTGGTTGCATTGGTAAGGTTGCTATCCAATTTGAGCGCGATTGCGACCATCGATATCAAGGTTTTGAAGCAAAGATCGTTTAAGGGAGGGTCTAAGTTAGGGCACTACATTTCATACAGCCTCATTTATGAAAGCTAATGCATTGAAGTGAAAGTGAGCGCCCCCCATCTTTCGGACTGTGTGCACTTCCGCCCGATCCTCTGGACACGGAACCACAGCTCGCTTTTCCCTCCACACGGTGAGTGTGTAAGCAGTCCGGTGCTTAACTTGACTTCGTTTTAATAACAGACACATGCAATTCTGAATACATTAACAGTTTTTTTTCATTAATATAAACTTAAATAAAATGCAATATTAAGTAGGAGCTCGGTTTAACATCCCAAGAGTATAAGACAAATGTGCACAGAGCTGGTCATGCTGCTAGCTAAACTAGTAAACTAGCTTAGATTAGCTAGCATGCCTTTAATAAACTTGAGATTTTAATCACTCTTCCTTTTGTAAGTATCGCAATTTCTATAAAGTTATGTTGCCCTGTGCACCATGTAGTAGTTTACTTTTGACATGCTAAGAACGCGTGTCGGTGTTTAACAGGTGAAAATGTTCTTTGCTAGCTAGCATTAGAGCTGGCCTAATTAGAGCATGTGCCTAATATGTATACCTAAATAATCCACAGGTCTACACTAACATTACTCAAACTGTATGTCCATTAATGAATGATATAGAAATGACATTACAGCTAGAGCTGGTTGATATGTGAATTGTGAAAACATGAGTAAGAAGTTTTCATGATACGTGGTAGTATTTAATAAATTAGTTAAAATATTTTCAGAGTATAAACGCACAATGATATTTTTTTTAAACATTTCACACACTGTGCTCTACCAAATCTAGTTGGAGAGGCCTAATTACTTTTATTACTGACAGTATCTGCAATATGCTCCGAAAAATTATATGGTAACATTAAATGTTTTGACATCTTTTTTTTTTCTTTTCACAGACCTTTCAGATCCCTCCTCACATCCATCTATCTCTCTATCCTTTATAGCGACCCAACGGCACTTTTAAGAGCCACTCGTCTGTCTGTCTATCCATACATCCGTTTATAATCTGATTATAGATAATCAATTTGTCTATCTACCTATCTGTTTGTCTATCTATATATCTATCTGTCTATCTCTCTATCTACTTACCTACCTACCTCTCTGTCGTTCTACCTTTTTGGCTTTCTTTCTGGCTGTTCATCTGTCTGTCTGACTGACTGGATACCATGCCAGGTTCAACCCAAAAGACCTGCCAGTCATGCAAGGCACAAATAAATGTTGGCTGTAAACACTGCAAGCTGTGTGGGGCTTCTCAGCCCCAGAAAGTGAAATAGCAGCAGGCCAAAGACAAAACATCAAAGGAATGGGCCCAAAAAATGTTGAATGGAAGAAACACCTCAAAGCTGATAAATTCCACCAATCTTCTAGTAAGTTAACTAATAATAACTAATCACATGGACTGTTTACATACATGGGTTTTGTAATACTACTAATATGTACTTATTGTTAACTTACAGCTCCACAAGTTTCACATGTTGGGTTATTACCCCCTTCTTCTTCTTGGGAGGAGGAAGACGAGGCAGGCCACAAATTTTAGGTCAGATGTTTTTTATCCTCAGCAGTTTTCTTCAGAAATGGAGAGGACATCAATTTCTACAATTCGTTTGCTGTATGAAGGTCTTCTAAAAGGCATGTTGAAATTAAGTGCATTGAGTATTTCACTCATTCATTTTCTGTGTCTCTCATATCTGCTTATCAAATCAGGAGGAATGAATGTTAATATGTCCTTCAAAGGACTGTAATTACTATAACATTACATTATAATAGTGTGGTATTATAATAACATTATAGTAATGTTTTTCTTCACGTAGTGGCTCTTAATCCAGAAGCCAACCCCAACTCTTCAAATGCTCCTGAGACCAACACCAGCTCTGCCCATACTCCTGAGACCAACACCAGCTTTTCACATGCTCCTGAGACCAACTTCAGCTGTTCAGATGGTCCTACAGAGAACCCCAGCTCTTCAGTTGCTCCCCTTCATACTGAACCTACATACACCTTAATTCTTACTCCTGTTACATCTGAAAAGGAAAATTCCACAGGTGAGACCCTTGCAAGCAAAGAACACAAAAGTTCCTGTCAGATGGTAATATTCACTATTATTACTCTTTCAGTTTATTACATTGAACTGTTAATGGTGTATCACTACGCTCATAAATGTGTTTTATATTTGTGTATTTACACAGTCATTTATACATTGTTTATAGATACATACAGATCAGTCACAAATTTAAGCAATAAACAATAAAAATGTTCATTTGTAAGGTGATCCCAAGCTGATAGAAAAGTTTATTGCCCCTTGGCATAGATGCAACCACCTTTATAATCCAGTGATTATTCTGGTCAAAATGCATCATTCATGTATGTCTCTTAACTAAAATCAGTCCTTCTGAGAGTGAAAGCAAGTACCAAAAAATAATGCTTAACATTCACTGAATGTGTTTGCGGGTCCAGACTTCTATTTCTCACTCATATAACATAATTTATTAAGGTTTCTATAAAGTAACTGAGTTAGAACATTGATGTTCGTGAAGGCTACATTAACTGGACTTTTTATCTTACGCACTTACTATATGGGCAATAGGCCGACACAATTAATTTTTTATCTTTGTTGGTCCAGTATTGTTCCCTTTCTGTTAATGGAAATAGAAGAGGTTTGCTGATAAATTGTGCAGCACAATCTACACAACGGTCAATTACTGTAAACTTGTAAAATATATTGGCGATGTACTTGGCACCATGAATGAAACACGAGAGGTTTGTATTATCGGTCATGCATTCTGTGGAACTGTAATTAATAAAATATTTTCCTCAACTTAGTGGTTCTTAATCTGGAAGTCAACCCCAGCTCTTCAGATGATCCTGAGACCAGCCCCATCTGTTCAGATGCTCCTGAGACCAGCCCCTTCTCTTCAGATGGTCCTGAGGCTAGCCCCAGCTTTTCAGCTACTCCTGAGCCCCGCAGCAGCTCTTTAGATGAACTCAAACCAATTCTCTCCCCTGTTACATCTGGAAATGAGAATTCCACAGACAAGTACCCCTGCAAGAAAAGAACACAAGAAGTAACACCAAATGGTAAATTATTAGCTTCACTATACTTTTTAAGGTTATTGCATTGAACTGTAATCAGTCATTATGCAATAATACGACAGACAAAACAATCTAAGATTACATTTTCACTTTCAGCAGAGAGTTAGCAAAAACAGCTAGCCTCTTGTTTACCATGAAAACTTGATAGTCTGTTTAGTTGTTGAACAATGGCACCCATGCCCATCATTTGCCTATTAAGCAACTGACCCCCGCAATGCAGACCTAGCCTTGTTTAAATATCCCATAAACTAGTAAAGTAGATGAATGAAACGTTTGTCAAATCGTCAAACAATTAGCACCCACATCGGTACAGTTAATAAAACTATTGTATCATTGGAAACAAATCTAACCTTTATTAGATTCGTATTTGTGTAATCATAATTTTATGTATGTATCTGTAATGTATATGTATATTCAAATAATAATTCTGATGAAGAAATAATGTTGTTATATTTGTCATTGTTTCAGATCACTCTTACTGAACTGCGAATGAAAATAAGTATTAGATTCCTTAACATTCACTGAAGGAACCAGCAGGTTCAGACTTGTAGTCTTCCCTCCTTAAACTTTATAATACCTTGGTTGTTTTGCATTGTTTTCTATGTAGCAACTGAACAACAATGACAGTGCAAGTGAGACAGTAGTTTCTCCAGGTTGGAACCACATGGGTGACCATGTGGTTTATTTGAGACATGAATAGAACACTGAGATGAAATGTGTTTATATGGCCTACTTGTTTTGAACTCATATGAAGCAGAAATAAAATGCAGGGTAACAATACATGTAAAAAAAATATTTAACACTACTATTTAGACTAATTTTATGTGTAGTTATATAGATGCATAGTTATATAGTCTGCCTGTTTACTTCTAAATAAGAGTTGTGTTGATGTCACAACTCAGCCAGCTTGTGCTGCAGCGAAAATTTCGGCGCCACAGCTCTAACTACTAATATGTTTTCTTTCATCTAGTGTCCAGCTCGACATTTAATCGTACTTTTCCCTGCAAGAAAAGAAGAATAAAGATCAACCCAAGTGGTAAAATCATATTCTCACAATCTGGGGTTCTATTGGGTTCATCTATTTAATTGAATTGATGTATAACTGAAATTGTAATTATTTTTACCTAGACTAGTTTATTTGATTATATTAAGAAGAATGTAATATTTCAGAAATATTTTCTCAGGTGCCTGAAACATTTGCATAGTACCAAATACTGGTGCATGCAGCTCAAAAATTATAATTTCATCAAAAAGTTCATTTATTTCAGTAATTCAGTTCAAAAAGTGAAACTTATATATTGTATAGATACATGACAAACATAGTGATCTATTTCAAGTGTTTTTCTTTTAATGTTGGTAATTCTGGCTTACAGTCAATGAAAACCCAAAAGTCATTACCTTAAAAAATTAGAATATTATATAAGACCAATTTTTAAAAAGATTTTTAATACAGAAATGACTACTGAAAAGTATGTACAGTATATGCACTCAACACTTGGTCAGGGCTCTTTTTGCATGAATTACTGCATCAGTGCGGCGTGTCATGGAGGCGATCAGTCTGTGGCACTGCTGAAGTGTTATGGAAGACCAGGTTGCTTTGATGGCTGCCCAAACCATCACTGATTGTGGAAACTTCACACTAGACCTCAAGCAGCTTGGATTGTATGCCTCTACACTCTTCCTCCAGACTCTGGGACCTTGATTTCCAAATGAAATGCAACATTTACTTTTAGCTGAAAACAAGACCTTGGACCACTGAGCAGCAGTCCAGTCCTTTTTGTCTGTGAACAGCCAGCTTCTTTAGCAATGACCTTTTGTGGCTTACCCATCCTTGTGGAGGGTGTCAACGACTGCCTTCTGGACATCTGTCAAGTCAGCAGTCTTTCCCATGCTAGTGTAGCCTATTGAACCAGACTAAGGGACCGCTTTAAAGGCTTAGAAAACATTAATTTTCTGAGATAATAACGTTTGGGTTTTCATTGACTGTAAGCCATGAACATCAACATTAAAAGAAATAAACGCCTGAAATAGATCACTACGTTTGTCTATCTATACAATATATGGCTTACACTTTTTGAATTGAATTACTGAAATAAATCAACTTTATGATGATATTCTAATTTATTGAGATGCACCTGTACATTACGAACACTGGATATCTGGTAGGTTTACAGCAAAAAGGTTGGCCCTGAGTACTAGAACCACTGCATTATAGGACATTGCTTTAATTAATCTAAATATATGACTACATACATTAACAAAGCTGGTCATAATGAAATTTGTACTGTTTGTACTTTAGAATGCCCTGTCCACACTATGGCTGACACCTACCCAGTCCAAAAAATTTTATCACAGAGGGTATCAAAAGAGGTGAGTGATCATTGTTTCAGTGTATAAGATAAGATAAGATAACACTTTATTAATCCTGAAGGAAATTGCAGATCCTGAAGGAAATTCATCTTTTGAATGCAAACTGAGATAAAGGGTCCTATTTTTATGATGTGTGAGGATAAACACATGCACAGTGGGAAAAAATATAGGCTATATTCCAAAATGAATGTCTCATCGTCACAAATCAGATACGTATCCAATCCAAGAACACATTAAAAGTAATTCAGCTCTGACTTAAGACTCAGTTCTACCCTGGTATAAACATGTTTAAAGCTACAGGTGTTCTCTGAATGTCTGGGACACCAAACACCCTGATGAGGTAAAATATTATGACCACATGCCTTATATGCTGTTGACCATATGCCGCATGCCACCACAGTAGCTCCAACATGCTGAGGCAAGGCCCCTGAAGGTGCTCCGTGGTATACGGTACCCAGACATTAACTTCAAATCCTTTGCATCCTGTAAGTTGCAAAAGTAGAGCTGCTGGATAGGACCTGCTGTTGCAGTACATCACAAATGCTTAATGTGATGTCACAAATGATTAAGCACAGATGCTTAATCTGCTTAAGATCTGGAGGTCAGGGAACTCTTTTGCATGTTCCTCAAACCGTTCCCAAACGCTGTGCAGTGTGGCAGGATGCATTATTAGGAGTCATCCTGAAAGATATCACTGCCATCAGGGAACCTGTACCTGACTCATAACAATGTTTAGGGAGGTGGAATGTGTCAAATTGAGCAACCCTCAGACAACCTTCTTTCATTGTTCCAAGGTATGATTCTCATGACGCATTGTGGGCGCATGGGACAAGCCTGGACACGCTGACAGGACTTTAGCTACAGCTAAACAGCCACATATAAGATAAGATAGCCTTTTATTATCCCACAGGGGTAAATTTGCAGCAAGGTGCAATACATTGTGTAGCTAGTATTAAATGTTTTTTTTTATTATTATTATTTGTGACCCAGTAGCCCAGACAATATAGCCTTCATTGTCTCATCAATGAGCTTTGAGCACCCAACACCTTCTTGCAGGTTTGTGATTTGCCATTTCTGAGATGCTCCAGATGCCCAGGCTTCTGATGATTTGGTCACTCAGGTCTTCAATCTTGCCGATTTCTCCCTAGAACCAACATGCTGACTATGAGAAGCAACTGTTCAGTTGTAATGTATCACAAACCTTGACATGCGTCACTGTCATAATATCGGTGTTTGCTTCATCTGTGAGTGGTCATAATGTTTTTTACTTTGAGGTGTATAAATCTTGTGATTTTATGATGAGTATTATCTTGAAACTGATGCTGTTTATTGTTCTGTCTTTGAGATGACAATATTTGTAGCCAAGTCCTAGACTGAATGAAACCACTGTGGTATTGTGTGTCGATTCAGCATAATGTCTTAGAAGATGTTGTGGTGTATTTGTAGCGAGACCAGGTCAGTAACACTGTAATTGGACTGTGGAGTGTAATGAATAATTTATATTTCATCATAGGGCACAAAAGAGGTCAAAGTCCGTTGGCAGCAGTGTTCTGGGTGGTATGTGAACTTTGTCATTTGTGATTTAATTCTGAAATTAAAATGTGAAAGTTTATGTACTTACATAAGCAAGTCACTGCGGAGGATAGAGAGGATTACAAGGCTCATTTCTATTCACACTCCGATTTATAAGAATGTATTTTACGTAATGTGATGCCTTATATTTTGTTTTCTTTTTTTGCAGTGGCATCAAGTGGAAAGACACATGGGAGCCTTTCAACGAGATATTCCCGTAGTAATGATTTGAAATAATACTCTAAATTATTCATTTTGGAATTTTGATGTTTAGCATAACTATTTCTAGGTGATGTGTTATTTATTCATCATTACCCTTGTCATTCATAAGGTTATTATTGTTCAATAAAGATATTGTGCAACATCTTAAAACAATACTTGTATGTGGAATTAAAGTGTTTACCCCACACACCTTTTCTTTACCTACATATCACTTAAAATTGATATAATATTGTAAAACTTCATGTTGTATTTCTAATTGTTCTTAACTTGTAGCACCACATTCTCAGAATCAGTCATGTTCGCAATTTCAGTGATACACTATATTGTCTGTTTTGCCAAAAGTAACAATCAAAACTTTTGGTCATACAATTACCTGCAGAAAGCTCTGGGGCATTGTTGGGTCATTATCACTTATTTTATTGATTAGTCAGTCACATGCTTACACCAACATTAGATTTGTAATGATTTTCACTTATTCTAAAACATCATTATACTTTAAAATTAATGGTTGGGTTATTTTTGTACCATGAAGTGTATTGCGCAGGTGTATAGACATGGCCCTGTTCTACACTGGCTGTGTACTTCAACATAAACGATAAAGTTGTGTAATGATAAAAACAGATCAGTAACAAGATTGGATATAAAAGAGCATCCCAGAGTTTCAGAAGTAAATAAGGAAATCATGGACATGGATCATCATCCGGGCTAGAGGAGGAGAGGGACCATCTGGTTTGTCATCGGAACACAAAAGGCCAGCATGCATGGTGGTATGTGGTAGAGGGCTAAGTGGATAAGTGCATATGGCATTTGGCATTGTGCACAGTTTGGCAACGACAAATGACGTTTGATGCATTGTGAAAGGAAAAATAGGACAAAGGACACCCCAAACCATTCATGTATATACCTGTGCCCTTGTAATTCAGGGTGTGAGTTTGAAGAGGATTGGAGAAAGTCAAAAATTTGGTCCAAAGGGTTTTTTTGGACCAAAATTTTGACTTTCTCCAATCCTCTTCAAACTCACACTCTGACTTAGGGAGACCCAAACTTGGACTGTGCTGGTCTTATTTTCAATGTAGGTCACTCCAAAGCAGAGATCTCATAATCCCAATTCCAATCTACTCAAGTCACCAAAATAGGTGGGTTTTGTACAGTAGAATTTTACAACTCTGAAGACATATATGGCTTCAGTGAAACATGTACTATGTTAATTAATGCTTAGTTTGCGAGTTTTAAGCTCATTTCTTAAAATAAACTAGCATCCCATTTCTTGATCCCACTTCACATCTATATGACATAGTTCAAATAGGTGTGAATTTGCATCCCAATTGACATTATTTGACACAGTTCATATAGATGTGAATTTGCATCCCACTCACAAAGAATGTTCATGTGGGCAGGCCCTTGTTGCTAGGTGCTTGTAACAATGGACTAACCATGTATATATAGTGAAGAGTAACACTCTATGAGGGGGTGCAGCTACCTCCATCCATTGGCCCGCACCACCCAAATTCATATTACATTATGATATATGATGTAATATATGTATGTATGTATCTAATATGATGTATCTAAATTTTGGTTCAGCTGCGCTCAGCGGTTGGCCCTGTCTGGCCATGTAAGTGTGTTTGAATGGATTATGCCATAGAGGCCTACAGAGCCAAATGTAAATCACCGCCAGGCCTCCGCCCTTTGACCTAGGGGTCCGTGCTTGCAGTATGTTCATCTAGGGGGACTTTACAATGCGTCCATGCAGCAGCATGTGACTGCATTCATGCGTTGGGCCGCAGAAGCATGTTATATGCCTGATTTTGCCCCTATAGTGCTCTATATAGTATAGCCCATAAGGGCACCTTGAAAGGTTTGCCACGTGTCTGCCCTTTGATCTAGGTGTCCGTGCTTGCAATATGTTCATGTGGGGGTCCTATTCAATGCGTCCCCGAGGCAGAAACTGTTGAGCATTCTGTTTTTATTTACATTTTTAGGGTCATAAATCATGTCACATAATTCAATATGTGACATAATTCATCAGCATGATAAAACATTTTTTTATAAACTTGATATTTTCATATAAGCTTGAAAGGTGCCTCCTACTTTATTTCTTATATAAATAATCAATGTATGAAATTTCACATTTATATGTGAATTAGTTGCTGAATTAGAGTTTTTTAAAGTGTGCAAATTTTTGTTATTCCTGGGGGTGTTGCTGGACCTCCAGGGGTCAAATGGCATTAAGAACTGTATATATGACTCTTCTATCATGCAGAACAAACTAGGCAGAGATACTGGGAGTCTGATACCAAAAAATGTTCCCTTCTTCCCAGTTCTTATGTTATTGCTTCTAGTGGCAGTTTGGAGTTGCACAGGCACAAGGTCACCAGGCACAGCGCTGTATTCATATGCAGGCTTTGCAATGCGCAGCGCTGGACTGGTGAAACCTGTGGAAATAAATAAGGGAGACAAGACACCAAACCCAACGAGGACTAGGTGTTTTGGATTAATACTCAGGTGATTGGGAATTGGGTAGGGATGGTGTAAAGTGTGCTCCCCTAGAGGTGGAGGCAGGAATGGAGGGAGTAGTCGTGTCCCCAGAGCTGGGACGCCGACCCCCCGTGACACCGTGCAAACACACAGTGGGGCTGCCGAGTGCTGAAGCATGTAAAAAATACCTATGTCCTCTGTTGCATGATATTCCAGGTGGTTGCTAGGGAGTTACTATGTCATTGCTAGGGTGTTGCTAAGTAGTTGCTAGGGTGTTACCTGGCAGTTGCTATGATATTCCAGGTGGTTACTAGAGTTTTACTATGTTGTTGCTAGGGTATTACTAGGTAGTTGCTAGGGTATCCCAGGTGGCTGCTAGGGTGTTACCAAGTGGTTGCTATAGAGTCCTAACTATGTGTGTATGTATGTGCATGCATGTTAGTGTATATGTGTATTTAGCAGAAGTGTCATGAGTGTGAAGGAGAGGGACCCTGCGTGTCTGTGAGACTGAGTGGCCTACTGCTGCATCATCGGTTTAAAAAACTTAAATTTATTAAAAACTATAAATCCTATCGGCTCCAAAAATACACAGCACAGGTCTCGTCATGATTATCTATGTAACGGTGTTTGCACAATTTTCCATCTGTGTTGGTGACCTACTTTTCCTGCACAGCATGTTTGCCCATTAATATAACTTGAAGATTAATGTAATGTATAGTGCATTTTCATGGTGAATAAAAAAAGACCAAGTTCTCTACCATAAAGATTCAGATACAGTACCATTTATTCACAATGTAAAGCATTTTTTTTCTTGACAATTGTCCATATTAACATTAGACTAAGGATAAATGCACAGAATAATACCAATTCAGCAGTATCCGTTATGTGCACTGGAAAGTGTACAGCGCGTTTCATGATAGTATGCAAATTTAACTGTATATGCACAATGAAGACTATATACAAGCTTCAGGGGTCTTGTCTCCTGTGCAAAAACTGCCTCCTCAATTATATAATTACACACATACACACAGATATAACAATGAAATTAATTCAGGCTATTCTCAGGCCTGTGATACATATATAGTAATTCAGCACAGCTCGAATAAGACGTGAATGAGTAGGTGTCCTTTGTAATTTTTGTGATCAAAAGAACAGATTATAAAATTTAATAATAAAAAGTGTTTTTCACTCCCAGAGATGTCTTCTCCACCCAACACAGAATTGGCCAAAGCAATTACAGGTAGTTCTCGACTTACGACGACGACTGGTTCCAACAAACCCGTTGTAAAGCTGATTGGACGTAACTCGAGTAGGCTATATGTACAGTACTGTGTAATGATGTTATGAAAATCTTTAAATCACATTTTATCATCATTTTCCTTATTATTGTTATATGTCATACTTTTCTTTGTTCATTTTATGTCATTTGAAGCGTCTATTAATACACTTTCTTTTTTTTTTTACAGTTAATTTAAAGTAAAACACTAATTGCAATTCAGAACATAACATATCTTCCGGGATGACGGTCAACCCCTTGTTATTCCGAGTGCCGATCGTGATTGTTTTTTTCCAGTGTCAATCAAAATACTCTTCTCTTCCATTGTGCGCTCTTTAGCTGAATCTCAAACCGCGTACTACAACACTAGAAAGCAAGCCTAAGTAGTGCACTACGCCAACGGCCGCTACTATTTAGGCAAGTCTCGGTTGGAATTCGGCTGTTGATTCGCTTTTCATTTGAGAAAAAGAACTAAGCACGAATTATAAGTTAAATTCTTAATTCTTAAATTCGTAGCTCACCTTTCATAAAACGGTCGTAAAGTCGAATGGACGTAAGTCGAGAACTACCTGTAAATGATGTGGTGATAATGCACCACATCATGCACCATAAGCTGTTTTGAAGCCCAAAGAACTAGACATGGGTATTTAATAATCTCAATGTACTTATGAAGAATCAATGTCATTGTCATCATCAGATGTGTCCTCCACATCTGACACTTGTTCCTCCCTGTCCTCAGACAGCATATCTTGGGATGTCATTTCTCCATGAAGAGCCAAGCTGAATGATGCTTTTGTGTGATGTACTTGGGCATTCACAACACTCAATCTCCTCCTCAACATGCTGTGATATCCACAGTGTGCGCCATTGCCTAAGAATTGGATGAAAAAGCAGATTAACAACGCCCCCCACACCAGGTTTTGCTGAAGCACAAATAGTCCTTCAATCAAGTTGCATACTCTTGACTACATACTACAAAAATGCTATTAACTGCAATGATGAAAAACTTACTTTGGTCCAGCAGTAAGGTTTTTAGACTCCCAGCAACACCTATGAGGGAGTTCAAGTGCCTCCTCATCTCCTGAACTACAATTTGCTCCTCCTCTTGCATTCTCCTGATCACCATCACCTGGTCAAAGATGGCCTTCTTTGTTCTGAGATCAGCTGTTCATAGAAAGAAATAGAAATATGTAAGCTTACAGCAAGTCAGACCTGCCAACCTGGGAATTCTTTTTGAGTAGCAACTTCTTGCGGTGGGGTGGCACAGCACATCACAGCAAGGCACGGCACAAGGTCAGGTACATTTGCACTCGGGCAACAGGTATCAGTGAATGCATGCATAAAAAACAAAAACATCTCAATCCAATACTCGAACATTTCACAAACATTTCACTCGAGCACAGAAAGCAGTCGAAGGTGACACATGGCGTGCGAAGACAATCGAGAATGAAAAAGGCGGTTTGAGCGCAACATGATGATAAACACGCACGCAGGACTTCTTGCTGTGCTCACGAGTTTCACATTCACGCTCGCAGGGGGATATTTACACAAGCGAAATGCTAAAACTTAAAAAAAAAAAAGTTTATATTTTGCATCTTGTTTTTGAGTTGCCTAGTTTTGACATTGACAATTCACAATTCCCATATCCTGCCAGTTACCTCTGAAACTGTTTAGTACAGTCCTCCCTTCAAAACCAGTCACAGTATGAAGATGGACTGAGAGGGATGAAAACTAAATTCGTTACTTTCGTTTTGACGGCTCTCCGCTTGTAGCCTGTTTGAAGAGTTTAAAACTACCACTATGATTGGTCAAAGTCTTCCCAACTGGTTGCTGCCCAATGCAGTTACACCCATAGACAACCTGCCCAGTGCGCAAATGCACAGACAGTTGAACTCAAAGCCATCGATGGCTTTTCTCGTATTTTGAAGTGACAAATCGTAGCAGCGTAGTTTGATGTCTAAATGCGTATCTGCTACGCAAATTGCGTAAAGGTTGGCAGGTCTGGCAAGTGCTGGCTCTACCTATTAAGCAACACAAGCAGTTATTTAGGATGTATTTAGTATGCAAAAGCTACATTTGAGCTCTGTATTGTACATGTTCTTACTGGGTCCAAGATAAGTCCAGGACCACACAAAATTTTCAGTCAAGAGAAGCTCATCAACAGCAGGCAGAATGATGTCCGTCTGTTCACGTAGCTCTTCAATAGCAGAAGATAAAGCTGCCTTTTCCTCTGCAATTTTCTGGCGCAACTTATGTCGTCTCTTGTTGCTGTCTGCGAAAGAAAATATCAGTCTACTTATTCAAAGTTTACTTAATCAATATCACTATTCACTTTCACTTCACTGGAGAAATAGGCTGACAGTATTTTGTTGTACTGTACAATCCTATATAGGCATAATGACAATAAAGTTGACCTGAATTGAATATAAAGACCTGAATAACATGCACAACAATATTTACATAATTTACATGATGTTATGTTTAGTACATTACAAAAGAAAGAAACAATCAGTTGGCTGAAAGAAAAATTGCTAAATAATGAGGAATCATACCTGTCTGACGGTAAAGGTGATGTTTCCTCTGCATGACACTAAGGTACAATCCTTCAATTTTCTTCTTCAGAATGACCTCCCTTGAGGCTTCACCCTCCAAACTAGAATTTGCTATTAGGAAAAAGTGACTTTAGAATAAAATATTACTGAATAAGGACACAAGATCAATATTTACTTCAGTATATTACCTTCAGGCCAGTGTTGGATAACAGCATCATCAATTCTTAACTCAGCTTTGAGCTCCTCCAGCTTAAGCTTATCATCTGCCACTCTCTGGACGGCCTTTAATATTACCAAATCATATCACCAAACATTTTTCAGTATTCAGTAACATTTTAAAAGCGTTAAGAACAGTTCCAGTCAGTTAAATGGGGTACCTTAGCATATCTTTGGGCCAATATTTTGTCCATGTTACTCATTTTCTTTTTGTTCCACCCCATTGCCAGAACTGTGAGCATGTCTGTTCTTCCTGTAAACAAAAAGTTTGAAACATTTAACTTCATTGTAATTTCAATGGCTGTGTATCACAAATACATGTGATGGGTTTATTGTATACCAAAAAATACTTACCACCTTTAGACATGTATTTTGTGGAGATAGCAGCCCTGGACAGGAAGCTATTTACCTAACATAGATATAAATGTCAGTAATTTTTCATTATCATGCTCGAACTATCAAGTCTCATTACAACCTCTACACTTCAACAGCTACATAGTGCTTTAAATTATCTTTACCTGCTCCACTTCCTCACCAATGGTATTGCCAGCGCCTTCTTGATTGCGTCCACCCCATTTCAACTGTAACACAGTTTTTGAGAAATCTTGGGAATAGTTTTCAAATTGATTTAAAATTCATATTTTGTTTTGTTTAGCCAACAGTTTTCACATAGCTGTTGAGATTTTATACAACCTTTGCTTACCTCACATGTCCAGGAGTGTGCTTTGGCATGCATCACTGAAAGAAGTGGATGCATCTCCAATAGTCCCTGCAGTTCAGAGCACTTATTGGAGACCTTTTCCAAATACGGATAATACTTGCATGCCACATCTGAACAGAAAAAGGAAACATTTGAGGGGGACAGTTCCTTCTGCAGATACAGAGGGTAAGCATAAATCTCCCCTCTGAACATATTCAGTGCTCTCAAAAGCACCCCATGCCGGCACACAGCGATTTCCAGCCCCTCCTCATCAATTTTTGAGGCAGATTTCCCAGAATGCTCTTTTGCAGCTGTCCATTGTGATGATCCGCACATTCCTTTCCCAGGAGTCTATAATTAAATAAAACAGCACAAAAATGCAAGGATTAGAAAAGAAAAACGAATGTGTTACACAAATAAGTAATTAATTTAAACAGATCAATGAACACAAAATATAAATTCTTAAAAAAAACAAAACATTAGTGTACATTTACATGTTTGGTTGCCTGCTGGATTTGAGCAACAAAACTTGACACCTCCTCATCTCTGGCCAGGAAGGTGCCATCAAAAAGTCCCTTTGTGGCACTTCTGCACAATAGAAAAAGCTAGATTTCTGTAATGCTACAAACATGAACAGCTTTTGAAACAACATGTGTTCTGTTTGAAAAAATAAGTATTCTGAACACAACTTCATACCCTGATGCATTCTTAAATCGGTATAATTTTCTATTTCCATCCACTGATACAGCATGCATTTGTGGTGAACCTGCTGTACACCGGAAGGGCTCAACTTCCAACAGTTTGTCCACCTCATGCTGCGCGTAGCACCACTCCAGAAATGACCGCTGGAATGTGTCACCACATATTTTTCCGGTCTTGCAAAATAACAGAAAAAACACAAAGGTGATGAACTAATTGTACACATACATTTCTTCATTACATGTAATTAAAAAATACTTCAACACATTGTGTACCACACATTATACACCACACTGACGGCCAGAGTACAGCACAGTAAAGTAATTAGCTGATGAGTTAAACCAGGGGTGCTTGAGCAGGAATAAAATTACCAAACTGTGCAAAACTATCAGGGCATCCAGGTCCAGAGTTCCTTACCTCAAAATATAACAAGAACCACCAACACATTTTAACCTGTAAATGGGCATGTAAAAACCTCATGTGGGCATTTTTCACCCCAACCAAGGTCGCATACCTTCTATGTACAAATTAGAGAATAATGTAAAATAGATAAATGTATTCTACAGCACCTTTAAACAAATAGAAATAGGTTCTGCTTGATTGGAAAGACCATCTGCAGCCACAGTGACCCTTTGTGGATAAGACTGGCCCTGATCTACAACAAAGAAATATGATGCACGCTTACTCTGCCAAAATACTTTGTTCTTTCATCAAGCATTCCAATAAATGCTTGACGAGAAAGCCCAGGAGCCAGCTGCTTCAGATCCTGGAAAGACTGGAACAGGTCTACATGGAAGATGGTCTGGTGGTTGATGGTAGCAGGCCAATATCCACATTGTACTAGTTCATCAAGTCCAGTGGTCCAGCTTTTCATGCATTGAGAACAGCTCAATGTTGGCAAATTTAGTTGGTACCGTCCTGAAATCAAAAAGAGCTGTGTAAGCAGCATGAATTCAGTCGTTTGCATTTAATTGAACTGAACCAAGTACTTACCATTAATTCCAACAAGGATGACCTCTTAGCCACAGGTCAGCTTTAGCTGACTGGGAGAACAGGTACACTGTTGAGGTAGACGAACCGGCAACAGTCGAACTAAAACACAGAAGAAAAAAATTAATGGCAACAAAATTAATCAGAGCTGAAAAAACAGATGGCAAACACATTGCACAACTATTTAAAAGAATTTAAAACCTTCATGCTTTATCTGGTGTGACCCATCATTTTGAAGTTGAATGATCATGTTTGGGGCTAAGGGTTGATAGAATCCCTCAAACATGGCTTCTCGGTTATGGAGGATGTGCTGATGTATCTGTGTATCGCAGGAACTGCACAGGAACTGTCTTGGCAAACAATCTCTGCACCTCACAACAGATGTGTTTTGCAGGCAGATGTCACAGATATAGGTGTCTGTGTGCTCTGCGAGAAATATGTTTTTAACCATGGCTGATCTAGAAGCATTCCACTTCTCTGAGCTTTGAGCTTGCCGTTCAGCCCAGCTTAGTGGCACAGTGCCCTTCTCTTGTGGAGGAATGTCCCTGAGAAGGTCTTGCAGTGCATTAAGTTCTTGAGCACTATCTGTAAATGTAAGACAAAAAATATTACTAAATTATTAAATGTGTGACTAACAGTTAGGTATGTATAATCTGTGTAACAGATTTCTACTGACCATAAGGTGTTGGCTCAGGCTGCTGAAATACTGGTTCAGCCACTTCAGAACTGCTCCTTTTACCTGAGTTTGGAACAAAAAGCAATGTGAGACCAAGGTACATTTTCATTATTAAACTATCAGAAGACCTGTACAATTCAAATTTAGAGACCAAAAAGAACATTTATTACGTGTAGTCGAGTTATATGTCTTTGGGGGAAATTTTGGAATAATTTGTCCTGAATTATCCCTCTGTCTCCAACTAACAACACCAGATACGGGTTTTGCCGACCTTCTTTTCTTTGCCTATGATTGTAAAATAAAAATTAGTACACATACCCAGGCTCATTAAACTGCTTCAGTAAATATCCATAATAAAGATCATGCCATGCATGATCTATGACACCTACAGATACACAGACAGACAACAGATGCACACACACAGACAATGCAGACAGATAAACAAGTAGACAGATAAACACCAAGACAGACAGACAGATATATGGATGGATGAATGGATGTATGGATAGACAGACAGACGAGTGGCTCTTAAAAGTGCCGTTGGGTCGCTATAAAGGATAGAGAGATAGATGGATGTGAGGAGGGATCTGAAAGGTCTGTGAAAAGAAAAAAAAAAGATGTCAAAACATTTAATGTTACCATATAATTTTTCGGAGCATATTGCAGATACTGTCAGTAATAAAAGTAATTAGGCCTCTCCAACTAGATTTGGTAGAGCACAGTGTGTGAAATGTTTAAAAAAAATATCATTGTGCGTTTATACTCTGAAAATATTTTAACTAATTTATTAAATACTACCACGTATCACGAAAACTTCTTACTCATGTTTTCACAATTCACATATCAACCAGCTCTAGCTGTAATGTCATTTCTATATCATTCATTAATGGACATACAGTTTGAGTAATGTTAGTGTAGACCTGTGGATTATTTAGGTATACATATTAGGCACATGCTCTAATTAGGCCAGCTCTAATGCTAGCTAGCAAAGAACATTTTCACCTGTTAAACACCGACACGCGTTCTTAGCATGTCAAAAGTAAACTACTACATGGTGCACAGGGCAACATAACTTTATAGAAATTGCGATACTTACAAAAGGAAGAGTGATTAAAATCTCAAGTTTATTAAAGGCATGCTAGCTAATCTAAGCTAGTTTACTAGTTTAGCTAGCAGCATGACCAGCTCTGTGCACATTTGTCTTATACTCTTGGGATGTTAAACCGAGCTCCTACTTAATATTGCATTTTATTTAAGTTTATATTAATGAAAAAAAACTGTTAATGTATTCAGAATTGCATGTGTCTGTTATTAAAACGAAGTCAAGTTAAGCACCGGACTGCTTACACACTCACCGTGTGGAGGGAAAAGCGAGCTGTGGTTCCGTGTCCAGAGGATCGGGCGGAAGTGCACACAGTCCGAAAGATGGGGGGCGCTCACTTTCACTTCAATGCATTAGCTTTCATAAATGAGGCTGTATGAAATGTAGTGCCCTAACTTAGACCCTCCCTTAAACGATCTTTGCTTCAAAACCTTGATATCGATGGTCGCAATCGCGCTCAAATTGGATAGCAACCTTACCAATGCAACCAGAACTTCACAGTAAGAGTCTTTGTCTGAGCACATTCTTGTTAACTAAATACATACATATATTGGGATGTTTCCATACGTGGTCTATTATGAATGAATTCCTGTTACAAGTGAGGTTAACTAAAACGAACAAGAATGACTAAAAGTAAATTCCTTTGTTAAATTGGCAACCTCGCACATCACTTCTGAAGATGTAAAATCCATCATTATTTGAGCTTGGATACTAATCAGTTCATTTAGGCATATCAGAACCTGAGAAGAACCAGAAACAGAGAATAAAAGAAGGAATACGTTTAGGTGAAAATTACGTTTGTCTCCACACATCAGAAAAAAGTAGCCAAAAACAAACCGAACAAACCCTAAACTATGAAACTATTAAACTCTCATAGTTTATTAATTAATAACAGAATTATTAATAATATATTAATTACTAATATTAATACCATTATTATTATTAATTAATAATAACGTGTGTGCTCATTGGTGTGTATCTCCGTCCCTTACTCTGTGGCAGGCCTGAACATACTGTGCTCCAGTGTATAGCACGCTTATATTTACCTCAGACATCATTGCTCAGGAAGGGTTTTAATAAAGCGATTATGTTGGTCTTTTTAGTGAAGAATTCTGACCGAATCCCACTGTATTCTGGGCATTCGCTCAGTAAGTGCATCTCTCTCTATGTCTCTCTCTCTCTCAACTCGTAAAACGTCAAATGTCTCATCTTTTTTTAGCGTTTGCGTTAATATACTGTACAGAGTAGATACTACGATCAGTTTGGACACCTAAATATAGCCTAGGGTATTTACATGTATTTGATAGCGGCGTAACATTTGTACGCAGCTCTCTGCGTACGCATGAGTACGCATCCCAGTGTTTAGTTTTGCGTACGATTTCATACGCATAGGGAGTGAGACCGGGTTGTGCATTCTCAAGCTTGAATGAGTTGAAATGAAAATGAAAGTCCTATTACCTAATGTTAACAAAAAGTTCACAGAACATCATCTGATTCGAAATATTAATCCGATCAACACGACTTTGAAATACTGTGTCATGTGAATTTACAATTTAATTTAAACTTAAAACTTTAAGGCAACCAGATTACTTAATTTTTTATGTTGAATCAACAAATTATTTTTTACAGTATGGACCAGACACAGCAAACATTTAAGTCCTCCACACTAACTCTCCTGTTTTGTTCAGCTCTTAATGTTTTGTTTTTGTAAGTAATAATAATAATAATAATAATGTTTTGTTTTTGTACTGTTTTGTTCAGTAATAATGTTCTTAGTTCAAACTGATCTGATGCATGTTTAACCGCCCAAAAGAATTTAAAAAATAATTTTTAGAACATTTTTTGCAGAGTGGGAAAAAAACTAGACAATTCAGCACATTTTATTTTATTGTTATTCAGATTTTTTAATACCTTTGGCATATTTTCTGTCATGGGGGCCTTGTTGATTAACACAAACAAATCATTGTTTCTGCTCAATTAAATTAAAATCACATTAGAGCCATAAGTGTTATTCTAAAACCACATTTTTTATTTCATAAATGTGTAGATAGAACAAAATATCTGAAAAGAAACAAAGAAAAGTGTGTGTTTATGTATGTGTGGTTGGGATAGATTGGGAAAATCACATTGTGTCTCAAATTTGGAAAGAAATTAAATTAGTTTGGGTCCATTTTTGAAATATTTACCCTTTGTAGTATCCATTCTCACCACTGTGTCAAACTGACCTGAACATTATATGTGTTATATAAACATATGTCATTTTCTATTTGCATGTTAATTAACTAATTAAGCTAATTGTAACAAATTATTTCATGCTCCAAAAATTCTTAACATTTTTTTTTCTATATTTTTAAACTTTTAAATGGGCCAGTCTGGCACACAACATAATAGAAGGCTTGATCCACATTCTATACCTCTTCTCCGGTGTCTTGGATTTATGAATAAAATTTCCAAACTCTTGGAATCTGATTTAAAAATTCCCCACATGTAAAGCTGAGATGTACCAGAAATGCCCCTATGTGCTTATAGACAGCTTGGTAAAGTGACATACTTTTTAATTAGGTTCCTTGTAGGTCAGATTAATTTTGTATATTTTGCTTCGCTTCCTCAAGTGAATTAATATGCCTACCCTGGGGAAAGGTAAATCAGGGGGTGAGAGTTGTCCACGTGTTTAGATTCAGGAATGTGACTACAACTGTACGACAGCATATTTTGGACTTTTCTCAATTTCAAATCGATACTTGAAAATGATAAATAAATTACATAATTACATTTCCTATGTGAGCAAGCATTATTGAAGATTATTGAAAATGCTTTTGACATTACAATTTTATTGCCTTAATGGTCTACAACATATTAATATTTTCATACTCTTAATGGACTATAATGACATATTAGAAAAGGAAAAACAATCAACAATTTGCAGTTGCATTTCTCATTGAGGAACATCTCAGTCAAGATGAAAATGTATTTGCAATGCTGTTTTTAATTAAATTTTCATTGTCAATGAGACTTCATGTCAATCAAATGCTGTGGGTGGAGTGTCATGAGGGACTTTTTAGTGTCAGTATGTTTTAAGTGTTAATAGGTGGAATGTGCTACAAGTCCAGATCCAGATGTTGTCCTGTGTGGACCTGGATCTATATTACTGATAAACTATAGAGAATTCTTTCATTTTGATGGGGTGGTCCTATTTTAATCAGAGTGACTTTTCTAGACTTTACGTAAGGCTTTAATGGCCCAGGAAACTCACCATTGGCATGCGTTATAAATATCACACGTGACACTACTCAGCCAATCAGATTTGTGCATTACGATGAGCTCTGAGACTCGAGTTAGTGATGCACACGGGAGGGACGCGGCGAGAAACAGCAGTCAGAGAAGAAGTTATTTCACATGATGTGCTCTAAAAAGACAAAACTTACAATAAACAATGTCGAAATATCACTGAATTGTACTTTATTTGATTTGATATTCAATTGTTGACTGTGTAAGATGTTGATATACCTACTAGGCTACTTCAGTAAACAGTATATGGCAATGAAATGCAAGTTAAAGTTGTATCACACAACAAAGAAGCCATGATCAACATGATCAACAAGTCAACATGATCCAGAAACACTGCCGTCCTCTCTGGACCAAAGCTTATGCAAAGGGGAAAACTGAGGTGAGATTAATCAAATTTTGACATTCATTTTGGAAACCATGGACGCCATGTCCTGTGGACTCAAGAGGAGAGGGACCATCCAGCTTATGGCAAAGCTAATCCCCACTCCTAATGTCTTTCTAATTTGAGGAAAGTTTTAGGTTTAAAGCTTGATGTCTGCAACTAAAACTTTCCTCAAATTAGGAAGACATTTTAGAAAGACAGAAGGAGGAGTGGGGATTAGATTTGCCAAATTCTATGTACTATTAGTGGGCAGCTAATAATCACAAGCTAGGGTTTTGAGCCCTAGACTCACTAGAAGGAGAAGTTGCAATATGAGCAGCACTCCTGTAACCCAGTCTCTCTGCTTTCTCTAATCTGTGCCCCATTACCCATTATCAGATGCCTTCTTACAACTAATTCAGTAGTGAGTGGGTTACTGAAGATCTGGTCTCATTGAAGGATTTCATTCTAACAACAGACAGGCTCTCCCCTCTGCTCCTATTATGCCAAATTCCCTCCACTGATTATTGATGTCACTAAAAATATGGGCCAGGAGAGCTGTGAGATGCATTAAATCTGTTTCATTTTCACAGCTTAAGTCAGACCCACAATCTAATTTCTTCAGATATCTTCAGGTACACTGTTTCATTAAAAATATTTATCACCATCTTTGATAACCATTTAGAGTAACTGGATAGATGAATGCTTAAATATAAACCCTTTAGGAAGAGGGATGGCATCTATACTATATGAAATTACTAAAAGAGTTGCACCCCGCCTCCTCACCTTGACTTGTATAAAGGTACAATTGGAAGAATAACTGGGAGAGGAAATTCCAGAGGAAGCTTGTTAATTGGCTGTGAAGTGAGTGCATCAATATGCACAAGACATGGATTACTATAGTTTAAAGACCTCAATAAATTACATCTATCCAGAGATGAATTGGCAAGAATATATCCAAATACACACCCAGTGTAACGATGACACGGACACTTGTGCGGAGGTAAGCAACTTTTATTGAGAGCAAATCCAGGGTCGTGGTCAAAACGGTCCAGGTTCAGGTTCATATAACCAATACGGACAGATCGGGGGACAGACATGACATAAACCAGAATACAACCAACACAGAGATACAAACATCCGACCGAGACATCAAACATAGACCAATACAAAGACCAGGGAACACAAGGGGCAAACACAGGGCTTAAATACACAGGGAAAACGAGGGACAGGTGCAAACAATCAGGGGTGGAGTTACAAAAGGAGGGGCAGGACTTAAACCAAAACAAAATGCACATGGAAGACCAAAACAGAGGAGCACAAGGAGTAGTGGGAGGAGCCAACCGTGACACCCAGCTTGTCTTAGGAGTAAGCAGGTCTATTCTTCTTAAGCCATATGTTTTGGACATGGCCAAAATTGTTGGAGTTTTGGCTAGGCATATTTAATGTTTTTCACACATTTGGAACACATATTTAAGCCTAATCCTATGACAGCTTAATTTGGAGTAGTTCCAGAAGATATATGAGCAACCCTAGAACACTCAGAATCATAGCCTTTTTCACATTACTAGCTTGGAGTATGATCCTCCACAGGCAGATGAGGGCCAAGCCACTATCTTATAAAATGAGATCAAGAAGTTATGGTACATCTTAAACTTGAACATTTGAAGCATATTGCCAGAGGTTCAACCAGGAGGTTCTACAAATGCTGGCAACTATTTTTCAAACATTTCAAGACATTTTCAAGAGCATTCTCACTCACTAAACATATGAGATACATATTAAACATATGAACATATTTTTAAACACTAAACATATTTCTCCTTTTTTCCTCCTTCTTGAATTTAGCTAGGTCTTAGAACATGTTTAAGCAAGGATTGCTGTTGGGGTCATTTAGGGGCCAGGAGAATTTTTCTGGAAGTGTTTGTTCACAAGTACTGAAAATCAATAAAATCATTTGAATAATAAAGAAACATGATATAAAATGTACATAAAAGTGGAAAATGCAGCAGAAGGCAATACAGACCAAGCAAATAAATATATCTGTCCAAATATACTGCTCAAAAAAATAAAGGGAACACTTAAACAACACAATATAACTCCAAGTAAATCAAACTTCTGTGAAATCAAACTGTCCACTTAGGAAGCAACACTGATTGACAATCAATTTCACAGCTGTTGTGCAAATGGAATAGACAACAAGTGGAATTATTGGCGATTAGCAAGACACTCAATAAAGGAGTGGTTCTGCAGGTGGGGACCACAGACCACTTCTCAGTACCGATGCTTTCTGGCTGATGTTTTGGTCCCTTTTGAATGTTGGTGGTGCTTTCATACTCGTGGTAGCAGGAGACGGACTCTACAACCCACACAAGTGGCTCAGGTAGTGCAGCTCATCCAGGATGGCACATCAATGCGAGCTGTGGCAAGAAGGTTTGCTGTGTCTGTCAGCGTAGTGTCCAGAGGCTGGAGGCGCTACCAGAAGACAGGCCAGTACACCAGGAGACGTGGAGGAGGCCGTAGGAGGGCAACAACCCAGCAGCAGGACCGCTACCTCTGGCTTTGTGCAAGCAGGAACAGGAGGAGCACTGCCAGAGCCCTGCAAAATGACCTCCAGCAGGCCACAAATGTGCATGTGTCTGCACAAACGGTTAGAAACCGACTCCATGAGGATGGTATGAGGGCCCGACGTCCACAGATGGGGGTTGTGCTCACAGCCCAACACCGTGCAGGACACTTGGCATTTGCCAGAGAACACCAGGATTGGCAAATTGGCCACTGGCGCCCTGTGCTCTTCACAGATGAAAGCAGGTTCACACTGAGCACATGTGACAGACGTGACAGAGTCTGGAGACGCCGTGGAGAGCGATCTGCTGCCTGCAACATCCTTCAGCATGACCGGTTTGGCAGTGGGTCAGTAATGGTGTGGGGTGGCATTTCTTTGGAGGGCCGCACAGCCCTCCATGTGCTTGCCAGAGGTAGCCTGACTGCCATTAGGTACCGAGATGAGATCCTCAGACCCCTTGTGAGACCATATGCTGGTGCGGTTGGATCAGCCTGTCGTGTGTTTTTCCACTTTAATTTTGTGTGTGACTCCAAATCCAGGCCTCCATTGGTTAATAAATTTGATTTCCATTGATTTTTGTGTGATTTTGTCAGCAAATTCAACTTTGTACAGAACAAAGTATTCAATGAGAATATTTCATTCATTCAGATCTAGGATGTGTTATTTGAGTTCCCTTTTTTTGAGCAGTGTAGTTTTGTTAAAATCAGTCATGGGCACCTTTATTTGTTTGTACATGATCGTTGTACATGATATGAATATTTTGAGTCACCCCATAAGCACAAATTACCAGAAACACTGCACTTTTTATAGGCATAGTTACCAGTCCTTAAATCCTCCCTTTGCTAAGAAACAACAGTAGGCTTCTTTTTATAACTCTTTATAGCAATCATTAAGCACATATATTTATACATGGCTTACATTGATAATTGATTGTTTTATCTAATAGCAAATGGTTAGAACACATATTGTGCAAAGCATATGTTGTAGGACTAAGTTCAATGACATTTACATTCTCCCTGACCAGAATACTTTTTAGATTACATATTTATAATCCATTCCCAGTCCAAGCTTTTAATGGCACGTTACTTGGTGATGCTTATCCACGCTTCAGGAATCTCTCTTTGTGCCTATAATTTGCCACTGAAGTGTTTTTCCAGGTCCTGCTGAAATCAACACACAAACCATTTCCAGTACTGCAGCACTAAGGGGTCAGTGTGGACCTGCTTCTGAGTACTTCCTAAAAGGGTAACTCTTCTCTGTTCCTAAGAAACACTTGTCACTTGCAACCAAAGAAGTACAGACATCAACTGACCATTTGTATATGCATATTTCCACCCACTTATGCCTCTGGGTCTGTGGAAATGAGCATTGTGATATCCATCATGTCCTTCTATGGTGTTTGTACAAATATCTGCACAGAAGGGACCCACACAACCACTTCATCAAAATGTCTTCTGGCCCTCTGCTTCAACATGCCTATTCTATTGGAGGATATGTATCTGCAATCTGTGGATTAGATCAACAAAAAGCTATAAAGATGTATTAATTATTTCTCCAAGAAAGTGAATGAGAACCTTTCCAACCACTCACATTTCCCTTTCTCTGTTTCACTTCATCAGTGGCTTTCTGGATGGTAGTGGACACATGCTGGTGGTGTTTCAGTTTCAAAGCATTGTATAGAATCTGCAGGATAGAGATCGTGCTGCCTCTGTGCAGTGGGAGTGATGCGCAGCGTGAGCAACATTTGGCAGCTCGAACGCACTGGCCTTTCATAGACACAGAGTTACACAGACATTCCTGTTTTCAGACTGATAGATGATTACTTCAGTCACTCTGCTGAACAAAAATATAATTTATAAATTAGTGCTCAGTATACTTGTTTATCTTGGACAGTGTTCCAACTTCTGATTTAAAAAAAAAAGTTTCAAGTCTGGAAGACCAGCCAGGAAATCTGTCTGCAGTCCAGAATGTTGAACTAGCATTTCGTCATGAATTATATAAAAAAATGCCTCTTTACATTTTTATACTGTCTTTTGTATAATTTTAATTTATTTTCAAGGCTTTTGTCAATGTATTTAGCTGCGTGATGCATACAGCCTGGGGAAAAAACTGCCCCTGATCTATTCTCTCAACTCTGCTTGCTTCAGTGTGGAGAGTCTGGGACTCCTGCATGAAAGCGCCATTTAACCATTTAACATTGGCACCAAAATGAAAAGCATGACTTTCTGAATTGCTCACACCACTAAGATGTAATATGTGTAAATCAGACCTAGGAGAATCTCTTTTTCACATTGTTTACTCATTTACTTCATATTATCTTCTATGCATAAGAATCACTGCATCACATTTTTGCACCTGCCTATCTTTCTATGGTTCCCTCAACCTCCTGGACTGTCTGCTGCACTAATTCCTTAATTAATTAATTATGTTTTTTATTTTTATTTTTATTATGTACTGTGACATAGTCTGAATATTCTGCCCTGTTAATTTAGGCATTTTTGAGGGCAAATCAGAAGAACACTTTCCACATTCACTCAAACTCTCTACTGAGTTCCTGGTCATTAAGGGCTTTGTCCTAGTTTAAAGGCCAAATCTTTACTCCAGATGAACATCTCATTGTCATGTAACATATTCTTATCATCTATCATTTTACATTAAGCTCTTAGAGTAATAAGCTATATCATCTTATTTTCAGTTATCCTAGAGGCTATTTTTGAAGTTCTCTAATTCCCTGCTCAGTTCTTGCTCTCTACTAAACAAACTTATCTTCAGTAATGTTTGTTTCTTTGATTATGGCGCATAGAACTCCATTTGTTTGTTTAATCAGTGTTTAACTCATGTGTTTGATTACTAGGTTTCCATTTTCCATCCTATTGTGCAGTATGTTCTTAATAACCACCATGCTCCTCCTGAGCACCCATGTCCACTTTCCATACATGACCTTCAGTTTTCTGTATGCTGTGATCTCCAGTCTGTTTCAGAATCTGAACACAAAGTCTTCATTCAGCACTGCTGTCCACATGTCTTTAATACAGTCTTTGAGCTCTGAGAATCTTTGAGCTTTCTGCTGTGCTGCTTCCCTGAGAATGGCCTGTTTGAGACTGAACATTTTCACTGTAACGTGGGTTGGGGGGAGCCATGGGTGGATTTCCTTCCCACAGCTGGGCAAGGTAGTGCACATCAGTCTGTACATTGAATTTGCTAAGTTCACTAAAGCACTTTACATCACACTCCTGTTCTTTTGCAGCTAGGCTTGCCATTTCATCCAGTTTCTCCTGCAAGTGTAATCTTCTTTCCATGTTCTTTTCTGCAGTTGTGATGTCTGTAATGCAGCTTGGTTTCAGTTTGACTTTCTTCATTCTGAGGATGGCCTGGATGGCAACATGAAGAATTCCTTCCATCTCTGCAGGATTTTCTCCAAATATGTTTATCAGGGTCAGATTTGCAAGTCCAGTGACAAAAGTTAATACCTCATTGTCATAATTGTATGTTAATTTGCCCACCCACCCAAGTCTTAAGTCCTCCTGTGTCAACCACAAGTAGGTAGTCAAACGTCAGCTGTTCTTTAACCTTTTCTTTCACTCTGATCAGCTGCATGAAAGCTCCCCTTGTGCACCTGCCAGCACTCACAGCAAACTGCAGCCCAAACATGGCGTTCAGCATGGTGGACTTTCCTGAGCTCTGCAGACCCAGAACAGACAGAACAAACACTCTCTGGTCTCCCAGTCTCTCAGTGACCTTGTCCAGAACAGACTGTATCCAGGTCAGAGGGACATGAGCAGCATCTCCATCCATCAGCTCCAGTGGATGTCCAGAGATCAGGAGGCCTGCAGCCACAGCAGGGAAAGCAGAAACATCTGCCCCCATTTCTTCTGGCACTGTGGCCCAAGCCTCATAAATCTGACCCATTTCTCTGAAAATATGCTCAAGAACAAATGTCACTGTGTCCAGCTCCTCTGACACTTCTTCTAGCTGGTCCTGCAGGACCTTCAGCTCTTCAGACTTTCCTTGTGTGTTTTTAAATTTAAATGCACTTCAAGCCATTTGCTACTGTATTTTGATGAACTTGTGAAACTTGGTCTGAAAAATTCTCATCAATAAAATTTTAGACCCACTGGACAAAATACCTTGTCTGTGTCATACTGTCTAACAGCAGATTTTTTACAAAACCTTTCATGAATCTGAGGTTGCTGCCATGTTGTTTCATCCTTATTTTGTTCATTTCTGTCAGTGTAACATTTCTTTCCACAGTATGTTCCATGTAAGCGATGAAGCTCTTTGTTCCTCCTGGCCCACTCATGCCATAGTTTCCCCCGACAAGGCAGGAAATTCTTCTTGATTTGGGAGATGTTTTCACCCTCCAGAAGCTTCATAATCTCCAGAGCTCTGGTCTTCCCCTCCTGACAATACATACTGTCTTCATCAACTCTTAATCCACACTGTTTGGCCAGCTTTGAGCTTTCCTCAAGACTGAAAGTCTGACTGAAATTACACTTCCGCAAACAAGTTTTAATTGCACTTGCCAGGTCACTATCTAGCTCACTAAGGCTTCTACCATTGAGTCCTATTTTTATATTTAGCCCATGACTGATTTTAAGTGGACCTTTCTGTAGGTCATAGACAGCACACATGAAAGGCTTTGAAGATCTATGGAGCTTTTCTAATAACTCCCTGTCTTTGTCATTAGGCTTCATATTTTGCATCAGAATAATATTGACTGTGGCTTGTTCAGTCATAAAGTCAGTTTGTGGTCTGTGTTCTACAGCATCACCATGAAGATTGCAGAAAGCAATGCATTCACTGAAAAAGGTCATCAGTGTTCCCTGCAGGACAGTACCAGGCAATCTCCACCAACCCCTCCATGAACAGGCGGCTCTTGCTGCTGCCTGGACTGTCTCTGTGGAAGAAGGTGTCATGCTTTGGGTTAATCACAGAATTCAGCAGCTGGGATTTGGAAGTGGAAACAGCGCCCAGCCTGCAGAAAAACACCATTGGAGCTTTAATCTGACAGACTGGCAATGACTGATCTTGAGATGCCCTTGGTAGTAGTCTCACATCTGGCCCCATAGTTACTGCTATTACCATTCATGGAAGCAGCTACCAGGTCAACATCAATTCCATCTTTTCTGTCACATTTTCTACCTGTTTTAATGGACAGGGTACAGTTTTGCTTTTCACTTTGCTTTTTTCACTTTTCACTGTCACAAATCTCACTCTATAGTTCAGCATCAGGAGTTTCTGCAGGTAAGTAGAAGCCAAATTACTGTCTGACTGTTTCTTCCTTTGGCTGCCAAAGGACAGGACAGATTCGACGGTCAGTTTACTCGGATAGAAATTCTGTAGATGGAGATGCTGCAGGATTTCCAAAAGACTTTGTAGTGTTGACTTTCTGCTGATGCCCTGTGTGTTTGGATGATCTGTTTCTTTGGTGAAGCTGTTTTGTGGCAGATCCTCTTTAGGTGCCTTTTGAGAAAGAAAAGTCTATTATTATTATTATTATTATTATTAATAATAATAATAATAATAATATTATCATAATCATTATTATTGCCATTTTAGTTTTTTGCATAATTTGAGCTTAAAAGCTGCCCTTTACACATTGTGTAAAAAATTCATGACTGGACCAGTAGACATGTTCCAAAATAGTTTCTAACAAAATCTCTCCATACATTAACTTATACTGAAAGTAAGGAGAATTTTTGCTCTCTCCTGCGGAGATGCTTGCTGGACCGAGCTGTAACTGGGTTATATGGTTATATGATTGGAAGGAAGAGTTAAGGTTGTAATGAATGTACAAAAAGGAAAGAGTGGACAAATACTGAAAAATTTGGTATTAAGATGTTTTTGTGTAATTTTCTGTTAAATATTACATTGAAACCACATGGTTTTGTGCACAAACATAATCCTCTGCTAAGCGCTGTTATGCTCTACAACCCCAATTCCAGTGAAGTTGGGACGTTGTGTAAAACATAAATAAAAACAGAATACGATGATTTGCAAATCCTTTTCAACCTATATTCAATTGAATACACTACAAAGACAAGATGTTTAATGTTCAAACGGATAAACTTTATTGCTTTTTGCAAATATTCACTCATTTTGAATTTGATTCCTGCAACACGTTGCAAATAATTTGGGACAGGGGCAACAAAAGACTGGGAAAGTTGAGGAATGCTCAAAAAACACCTGTTTGGAACATTCCACAGGTGAACAGGTTCATTGGAAACAGGTGAGTGTCATGATTAGGTATAAAGGGAGCATCCCTGAAAGGCTCAGTTGTTCACAAGCAAGGACGGGGCGAGGTTCACCACTTTGTGAACAACTGCATGAGCAAATAGTCCAACAGTTTAAGAACAGCGTTTCTCAACGTGCAACTGCAAGGAATTTGGGGATTATCATCATCTACAGTCCATAATATCATCAAAAGATTCAGAGAATCTGGAGAAATCTCTGCAAGTAAGCAACAAGTCAGAAAACCAACATTGAGTGCCTGTGACCTTCGATCCCTCAGGCGGCACTGCATTAAAAACCCACATCATTCTGTAACGGATATTCCCACATGGGCTCAGGAACACTTCAGAAAACCACTGTCAGTGAACTCAGTTCGTCGCTCCATCTACAAGTGCAAGTTAAAACTCTGCCATGCAAAGCTAAAGCCAGATATCAACACCACCCAGAAACGCCGCTGGCTTCTCTGGCCCAAGCTCATCTGAGATGGACTGACGCAGAGTGGAAAAGTGTCCTGTGGTCTGACGAGTCCACATTTCACATTGTTTTTGGAAATCATGGACGTCGTGTCCTCCGGGCCAAAGAGGAAAAGGACTGTCCGGATTGTTTTCAGCACAAAGTTCAAAAGCCAGCATCTCTGATGGTGTGGGGGTGTGTTAGTGCCCATGGCAGGGGTAACTTGCCCATCTGTGAAGGCATCATTAATGCTGAAAGGTACATACAGGTTTTGGAGCAACATATGCTGCCATCCAAGCAACGTCTTTTTCAGGGACGTCCTGCTTATTTCAGCAAGACGATGCCAAGCCACATTCTGCACGTGTTACAACAGCATGGCTTCGTAGTAAAAGAGTGCGGCTACTATACTGGCCTGCTTGCAGTCCAGACCGTCTCCCATTGAAAGTGTGTGGCACATTATGAAGCGCATAATACGACAATGGAGACCCCCGGACTGTTGAGCAACTGAAGTTATACATCAAGCAAGAATGGGAAAGAATTCTACCTACAAAGCTTCAACAATTAGTGTCCTCAGTTCCCAAACGCTTATTGAGTGTTGTTAAAAGGAAAGGTGATGTAACACAGTGGTAAACACGCCCCTGTCCCAACTTCTTTGGAATGTGTTTCATTCAAATTCAAAATGAGTGAATATTTGCAAAAAACAATCAAGTTTATCCGTTTGAACATTTAAATATCTTGTCTTTGTAGTGTATGCAAGTGAATATAGGTTGAAAGGATTTGCAAATCATCGTATTCTGTTTTTATTTATGTTTTACACAACGTCCCAACTTCATTGGAATTGGGGTTGTAAAAACATTAGCACTGTTGCTGGTCTGTTCTGTGCTATTGTTACACTCTACATGGTGTATTTGTGTTTGTCTACGAGATTATTATCTCCTGCTGCTGGGTGGGATTCTGTTCTCTGCCTGGCAGTAAGCCATGTTGCAAGCAGATACACAGCACTGCACATCTTCTGTATTCTTTCTGGTACTGTCTTCCATGTATTTTTTCCTGCTTTTTCTCCTGACTTGTACTGACCATTTTGAGTAGAAACTAATCAAACAAAGGGTGATCTCTGAATTTGCACAGTACTACATGTTTATGTGTATGTTTATCATGTGTTTTAGTTTTAGCTAAAAATGTTGGCAACCACCAATTCTGAACACACCAAAATGTGTTAACATGTGTGACTGGCAAGACCATCTTTAACCATTGTCATGTTACACTTTTACAGTAGAAAAATTAACTGCTGCAAACAACAATGACATCCATCTGACATCAGGACAATTTCCTGTCTTTGCTAAATGTATATATGAAACAGCTGTCTCCAGTGTATTTATGAAGTTGAAACATCCTAAAATAACAGAAAGGAGTCAATATGTGCTAACATGATTGGGAAAATAGCAGAATGATATAAACAGAATGTACTACAAAAAAAATTAACAAACTTGGGGGGTGGGGTGGGGGGGGTATGTTATTTTGTTTAGATCTTATCCATCAGCACAGTTTATCACATTAAATAATAAATATATTTCACAAGGATTACACTGGAAATAATTTACCTTTCCATCAAATTACATTACCAGAGCTCAATTCTGTTTCACGTCCACATAAACCATTTAAACCTGGAGTGTTGGTGCATCAGACATACTACTACAATATGTTATGTAGACCAAAATAATATCACATCTACTGTAGCCTAAGATTTGTCTTCACAAAATACACCACCTCATCATATACTGGACAAAAACATATTTATGAATTAACCTGGACCTCATACATTTGCAAAGAGGAGGTTTGTAGGCAATGCATTACTTTATTATAAAAAAAATTAAAGTTGATATGTTTGACGAGTTATGAAAAAGTGTCCGTGCTGTTTTAATAGCAATGTTTCTTACACTACCTTATACTTTTGTATAGCTTGAAAATCAGTGCCAGCAGAACTCCATACAGCATCTACAAAAAAAATAAAATATTTTTCAATTATGTTTCTCTCTTGTCTCAATAAAAGACCAATAAATAAATGTGACAAATAAATAAGGTAAATCACATCAATGGACTAAAGTGACTGACAGAAAGAGGCTAAAACTAAACAATTCACTTTATCATATTTAAAACTACATACATTTTGAATGTAACAGGCATTCAAAATTATGTCATGCAGAAAAGAGACCAAAGGAACATAAAAATACAATGAGTTATAATACTTTTAAAGTTGCTACTCTATTTCTTGTTGCTTTCTTGCTCCTTTACTCTCTTTGTTTGTTCCAGTGTCTTTTTCAGAACCTCCATCTCCTCTGAACTTCTCTGCAAATCCATCTTCATCTTCCCAATAATCTTTCCCAGCTCTTCCCTTAAGTCCCACTCTGCGTCACAGTCTTGCATACGGCTTGATGATGAAAGACTGTTATCCAGCTGATCATGTATGTCCTGCAGAATCTGTAAATCCTCTTCTTCTTACCTCTCTGTATTTATTCTGTTCAGCTTCTAATCTCATTACAGTCACATTCTCTTTGTGTAGTTTCTTTTGTTTTTCCAGCTCAGTGACCTGTTTCTGAAACTTTTCAGTTTTTAACTGTTGTTGTTTCTCTTCAGTCTGTATCACTTTTTCCAGAGTCTGTTTTTTCCTCTTTGTTTGTCTTATAATTCTGGCATTTGTTTGGGTTTCTCTCTGTTGTCTGCCCATCTCCTCCTTCAGTGTATTTATTTTTATAATATGTTCCTGAAGTTGAGTGGTTTGTTGCTGTATTTCTCTCTGGTTTACCTGTTTCTGATTCTTCTGTCTTTGTAAAATTTCTTCACACACATTTATCTCCTCCTTCAGCTTCTGGACCAGAGCTGTCTGAGTTTTAATCTCCTCTTTGTTGGTACTCTCTTGCCTCCAGATCATCACCTGGTTAGTCTCCATTTCCTTCGTTTGTCTTTCTATCTCATCACTATTTCTGTTAAATTGCTGCTTCATTCCCTGTAACTCTTTCAGCAACTTCTTCTTTTCCTCTTGTAGTTTTTTAATCTCAGCATTACTCTGTCTTTCCAGTCTTTGAGCCTGCTTTCTTTTCTTTTCCAGCTCCTATACCTCTTTTTCTGTCACCTGCTTTGTCAATGATAATTGTCTCATCTCATCTTTCTGTGCCTTAGTGTAAACTCTCTGTCTTTCTATCTCTATCCTCTCCATCTCAATTTTTTCCCTTTCACACTTCAGATCATTTGACCTGTTCTCCATATCCTTCATAATTCTATCTATTTCTTGCTTTTCATTTTGTCTGCATGTCTTTCCTCTCTGCTTCTGCCCTTAGTCGTTCCTCCCATTTCCAAAGCTGTTCTTCCTGCCTCCAGATCCATTCTTCCCTTCTCCTCAGATTTTCTTCAAACACCATGTTCTCAGAGTCTTTCCTTCTTTCCCCTTTGTTTACTCCCAGCTTCATCTCATGGACTTTGAATGTAGCTTCATAATCTGCAAATCACAAAGTCAAAAACAGCGAGTCACCCTACTGGAACCAGGCAGAATAATGCATCTGTACAGCCAATAACAGACTGTGCTTCATTTATCTCATGTATTTATTTTATTTTATTTTTTTGGATGAGTTTCTGACTTGTTCTTCTCATATGCTTGTATGATTATTAAAATTATCACTGATATTTCCCACAATCTTCCCAGACAATACAAATGGCTTAGTTATAAGCAATGTTCCTATCATGCAATGTTACTGGTTTCACAGTTAACCAATATAACATTCCCAAAAGTTAGTATTACCATTTCATAACTGTGATAATTCACTTTAATAGTTACATTACATTCCAGATCTTTTCATCTCTAATTGTGACATTCTGGAAAAAATATACATGTAGAAACATCACTATTACTCATCTAATTAATGCCTTAAGACTTGATGTAAGAAAAAATTATGTTGGTAAAAACAATTCATACTACACTAGCATGCATTATTTAAATGGAACACATTAAAAGTAAAACCAATGTACATCATGTACTGTAAGGTACTTTGTAACCTAGTATACAGCAGTATATAACAACCTAGTCCATAACCTAGCATAATATATATTTTGTGCATATCATGCAGTCCTGTTTCCTGCCTATGTTTATTTCCTTTTTGTTCCTATACCATTTTTCAATGTCAAACACTGGTCAAATTACATGTTTTGAGGATTTTCTATGTGAAAACAAGTTAATACATTCTCAACAGGGAACAAACCTAAATATATGATTTTCTGGATATTTTAGTACATGATTTCTATTTATTTAGTGAGTATAATACATCACAAAACATGCAACAGACCACATTTGTTTTTTTTCTCCAATACTTTAAAATCAGTAATTGGGCATTAAAACATGAAGTGTGTTCTCTGTAGAAGATGTGTTAACTTGTTTTCAAAATCAATAAAATATGTAATTTTACAAAGGCACCTAAACTTTTGCATAAGACTGTAAATAAGCCTCTTATATAACTTTGAAAACTTCAAATCCATAAGAGTGGTCAAGAGTATAGGTGGGGTCTGAAAGGTTAACAAAAGACAAAGCTTCTGAACACTAAATAAAGACATGAACACTATCGTCATGAATGAATACTTGAGTTTTCAAATAATACCTAAACAATCTATTATATACCTAAAATCTATTAGATCTATTCGTTTTGAAGAACTTACATTTCCTGAAAAGTGGTCTTTGTGAACAGTGGCAATACTTTTTTAAGGGGTGATAGGTTTTTAAAACCATATTTAATAAATCTATGAGGACAAAATTGTTTGTTTAGTAGCATGAAACTTTGATATTAAATAAGTTATTAACATATATACCTATTTACTTACTCTTTCTGTCTCCTAAATGTTGTTGATCCAATCTTCCTTCAAATTCTTCTGTATCATTTACCTGGGTGTACCAGATTCCTCCATTGGCAGCTACCAGCTTATCTATCTGCACTAAGAGTGGCCCCACCTGATCTTCATTACCGGGATTTTCATTGTTGAATGCATGGTACCTGCCTCCACACTTCTGAACTAGCTGCTGAAGATTGTCACCAGCCGAGATGATAAATTTCTCAATGAAGGTGTTTTTTAACCTGTCTTTAAATGTGAAGAGGACAATAGAGAACATGTACAGCTTCTTCCCAGTGTCTCTCTCCTCTTGGGTGAATCTGCCCACAGGGATTACCAGCAGGAAAACGTGGGGTCCAGGGGCTGAGAGTTGGAGGCAGTGGAGCAGAGTCTCATTGGATGTATCTGTAACCATTTTTGTAGTTATTCCTGGAGTGTCCACCACCATAATCCACGTACCCCCTAGAGTCACAGTCTGAACCACACACTGCTTTGTGACCAGAGAGGGGCTGATCTTAGAGGCAAAGCTTGTAACACCAAGGAGAGTGTTTCCTGATGTGCTCTTTCCTGCACCTACATTCCCAAGGAGGACCAGTTTGATCTCCCACTGGTCTGTAGCATTGAAAAAAAAGACATGTATAAGCAGACTTGAAGAGGTGTCACAAGTTTTAAAGAATATTACATTGATTTTTTAGTTTGCATCAGCAACTATGTGGTAGCCTTCAAGCATGTTCTCAAAGATATACTGCTGTACAAACATATTCTAAAAAGTCTGCAATGGTGAAAGTGCTCTAATGACCATTTAATCACATATATACCCGTGTGGGGAAAAAGGTGTTTTTGTGTTGTAGATTTTTATATATATTTTATGTATAGATTTTTCAGCATTCATTTTGTGCAGAATACCCACCTTAGAGCATTTGATTTTCTTCACATCCTAAAATCGTAGTTTAATCTATTAAATATGCTACAAATGCATATCCCTGTCATACTGGGTGCATTAAAAAAGACTCAATGTTTTCACAATGCCAAAAAAGTTAGTAACCTGGTTACCTTAACATTTTTATTTGGATTTCAATTAATACATTAACAACATAAAAAAATTGTTCTGTTTAGGGATGCAACAATTGTTTGACTTAGTCAACTAAAATCGATGACCAAGACCATTAGATGGCAATTATTTAATAGTCGATTATTGACATCATCGCGTGTGTTTCTTGTGCTATTAATTAGTGGTGTACCATATTGTATCATTCGCGATAATACCGGTATAACTTTCTAAACAATAAAAAAAATCCATATCGTGATAACAGCGATATTCTGATTTGTTGACGTAATGACGTCATGCACATGGCATACGTTCGTTGCGGGAGTCATTCTGGAACAGAAAGAAGTTTGGCACAAAGCAGCTCTGTGGTGGAGTTTCTCCCAAAATCGGGAGCGACTTCAGTAGAGTGGAGGTGGTTTGGTTATAATATCTTGGATGTACAACAGATCACAGTAATATGCAAGGTATACAAGAAGCCTGTGACAATAAAAGGGGGAAACACAACTAATCTGTTTCACCACCTCAAGCAGAAGCTCTCAGTGGAGTATGAGGAAAATCAAAAGTGGCTGTTTACATGCAGAGACTTTTGCCAATCCGACTGAATACAGTCGGATTACAGATTCAGATTGAGGTGTTTATTCTCACTCTGCTCAACATACTGATGAAAATCCTCGTTTACATGCGCACTACAAGTAATCCGATGCAGAATGACGCACATGCCTGGAGCAGCACTGAGAGTGACCGTTACCATGACCGCGAGCATCACGTGAGGTCCAGTTGGCGTGAGATGAGTTTCCAGTTGGTGCACTTGTGTTTTTAATGGCTTTAAACTGATGTCAGACTCAGAAAAACGTCCTTCACCTGTACTTATAAAGGAAGACGTCGTGCTCTGAGTCACAGAAGCTGGACGTCCGTCCCACCGCTGTCTTTTAAAGAGTATAAACCTCGTCTCCTCTGCAGACCAGTTTCAGCTCCGCCATGTCGACCGGTATAAACCTTTTGCTGTGACATGATGAGCATGCGCAGAACATACTTCCACCTTCCGATTGGGAATGTAATCGGATTCAGGTGTTTACACAGCTATTATTCTTCTATTTAATGGACTATTTAGAGATTTACCCACCTTGTTCAATCAGATAGAAATTATATTCCGAATGGCCTTAATAGGATTAGTCTGTTCCGATCATATTCCATTCCGTACTCTATTAAACGTGGCTGTTGCCGCTAGTGCTCAACAGCCGATAACCGTGTTTACATGCATCCTAATAATCTGTTAATAATCCGACTAATATCTCAATCGGAATCAGTTTTTTTGTGTGTCTATTTATACTAAATAAAACATTAACATTTATTTTGTTGCAATAGCATGTTGAAATTAATAATATGTTATTTAGTGTTTTGTCATATCGCCATAAATATCGTAATCGCAAAAATACCCTGAAATATTGTGATATTATTTTAGAGCCGTATTGCCCATCCCTACTATGAATGTTTTGACATTACCACATACTGAAGAGTCAACAGCACAAATCAGCTTATCAAAAAATACTACCAGCATTAAAACAACAAAGCTGAAGTCCACTTATTATTCCTCACCT